>NC_081379.1:6690948-6878448 GCF_030684315.1 Stegostoma tigrinum | reverse complement strand
CTTCTGTCTGTAGCTCAGAATGTTTGGACGCAGCAGCTGAGCAGATAATAAAACAGCACAACCGGGCACCTGGGACTGTGGTGAACAGTGGGAGGGTCAGGGCTGTATCGGGGGAGAAACCAACATTAAGCCTTCTTCATGAGTGATGTTTCAGGACTGAGCAACTCAGCAATGAGAGAGGAGGGAGGGGGTGAATTAGAATCAAATCAGGCACAGAAAGAGAAATGAAGAGAGGGTTATGCAAAATTGGATAAATGGAAGAGTAATCAGAAAGGAAAGTAAAATCAAAACAAACTTTCCAGGAAGGGTTTACTGCCTGGAGGTGACTGGTTCCCTTTCTGAGTGGCATGGGTGAGTGATATTGGAGGCGTATGTGTCTCACCATTTGAGGATTCCTTACACTGTTAAGTGCTAGCCCTAACTTTATAGTCATTAATACACCAGCTGATTGCAGCAAGTGATGAAAACCACAAAGAAGTTGGGGGTGATATCCCATTTGACACAAAGTTGATGACAGACCAATCTGAATCACCTGCCAGCTTTGGAAATTTTCAGCCTGCAAGGTGTCCCTTCCTCAGTCCAGCTTTCTGATTAATTGGAAGGCAGGGATTTAAGGTACTGTGATCACAAAGAATGTGCAACAGCTTTGAGGGGCCGAATAGTCCACACCTGCTCCTGTCTTCTATGTTTCTGTGTTACAGTAATAGCAGTTAGCATTGTAGTCACTGCTACTTTAACCAGCAATTTGCCCTACAGATTGTATATATTAAATATATAAACCAGTGTATATTTGTAATGACACACCTCTGGAGCAGGTGTGACCTGAACTCAGGCTTTCTTCCCCAGACACTACCCCATAGCTCTTTCCTAGGTATTTGTACATTTGTCTAAATACAGGAATATAGGGACTGAAATTAGTCTTAGGGAGTAGATGACCAATATTAATGATGTGCCCATGGCCAAGTCTGAAGGCAGAGCTAGATGGGTTCTTGTTAAGTGAGAAGTGAAAGTTATCAGGGCAGGCAAGAAGGTGGAATAATCAGATCAGCCATTGAATGGTGCAGCAGGCTGAATGGCCAATTCTTTTTGCTCCTAATTCAAGTGCTCACTTGTTCATACAGTGAATGGCAACTTTATACCACACTCTGGTTGGTGCAGATCAGTCTACCCAGTAAAACAGAAACCCTAAATGCTGGTGGAATGTTAGCCTTCATTTCAAGTGAATTGAAACGCAGAGGGAAGGAGATGAAATGATGCTTTGGGCACTGCACTTTGGAAAGGAGACCGCACGGATTCACCAGAATGTGAGTGAGCCTTAGAGTGGTATTTATATGAGTTAGCACTCTAAGGCGCACTCACATTCTGGTGAATCTGTGCGGCCTCCTTTCGAAGGCCAATATACCTTTCCAAAGTGGGGTGCCCAAAGCATCATTTCATCCCCTTCCGCTGTACGTCATAGTGATTAGCGGATTATGGTGCAGGTAGCTGTCTCTTCCATGACTATGTGGCGTTGTTATCTTAGGAGCAGCATTTGGTCTGTCAAGTTTTCAACAGTAAGAAACAAACAGTGCTGCAGAAGCAACATGGCAATGCTGTTGCCGTTAAGTCGCATCCCACCTTGACTTAACATTTATCACGTTTTCTTTCCTGGCATTCGGTCAAAGCATTCCAACACGTCCAATCTAATCCCACTGTGGTAGCATTGTCACCACAATGGTGACAGTAGTTCAAGGAGAAGGGCAAGAATACTTCCGAGCGGTAGTAAAAACAGGCCTCACTAGCATTCTACCCTCTGCACAACCATTTTACTTTCAAATCGGAGAAAGTTCTCTTGCATCAACAACTCTCTAGAGAGTGCACTGGTATCCAAACTGCATCATTCCCAGGATAATCGTAAATGTGAAAATTTGACTAAACCATTAAATTGCCTCAATTCCACCAAACCACCCAATTCTGATTAAAAGAACGTGCAGAGATAGTAGGAACTGCCGATGCTGGAGAATCAGAGATAACACAGTGTGGAGCTGGAGGAACACAGCAGGCCCAGCAGCATCAGAGGAGCAGGAAATCTTTGAGAAAGTGACCAAACAGGTAGATGAGAGTAAACCGGTTGATGTGGTGTATATGGATTTCAGCAAGGCGTTCGATAAGGTTCCCCACAGTAGGCTATTATACAAAATGCAGAGGAATGGAATTGTGGGAGATATAGCAGTTTGGATCGGAAATTGGCTTGCTGAAAGACGACAGAGGGTGGTAGTTGATGGGAAATGTTCTTCCTGGAGACCAGTTACTAGTGGTGTACCGCAAGGGTCGGTGTTGGGTCCACTGCTGTTTGTCATTTTTATAAATGACCTGGATGAGGGCGTAGAAGGATGGGTTAGTAAATTTGCAGGCAACACTAAAGTCGGTGGAGTTGTGGATAGTGACGAAGGATGCTGTAGGCTGCAGAGAGACATAGATAAGCTGCAGAGCTGGGCTGAGAGGTGGCAAATAGAGTTTAATGCAGACAAGTGTGAGGTGATGCACTTTGGTAGGAGTAATCGGAAGGCAAAGTACTGGGCTAATGGTAAGATTCTTAGTAGTGTAGATGAACAGAGAGATCTCGGTGTCAATGTACACAGATCCTTGAAAGTTGCCACCCAGGTTGACAGGGCTGTTAAGAAGGAATACAGTGTTTTAGCTTTTATTAATAGAGGGATCAAGTTCCGGAACCAAGAGGTTATGGTGAAGCTGTACAAAACTCTGGTGCGGCCGCACTTGGAGTATTGTGTACAGTTCTGGTCACCGCATTATAAGAAGGACGTGGAAGCTTTGGAAAGGGTGCAGAGGAGATTTATTAGGATGTTGCCTGGTATGGAGGGAAGGTCTTATGAGGAAAGGCTGAGGGACTTCAGGCTGTTTTCATTAGAGAGAAGAAGGTTGAGAGGTGACTTAATTGAAACATATAAAATAATCAGAGGGTTAGATAGGGTGGATAGGGAGAGCCTTTTTCCTAGGATGGTGACGGCGAGCACGAGGGGGCATAGCTTTAAATTGAGGGGTGAAAGATATAGGACAGATGTCAGAGGTAGTTTCTTTACTCAGAGAGTAGTAAGGGAATGAAATGCTTTGCCTGCAACGGTAGTAGATTCGCCAACTTTAGGTACGTTTAAGTTGTCATTGGATAAGCATATGGACGTACATGGAATAGTGTAGGTTAGATGGGCTTCAGATCGGTATGACAGGTCGGCAGAACATCGAGGGCCGAAGGGCCTGTACTGTGCTGTAATGTTCTATTTAAAAGCTGATATTTTGGGTCGGGATTCCCATTGATTGTAATCAAAATGATTTTGACCAATGGCGAAACATCGACATAAATTGCTAACTGCTAACACCTGTCATAAAATTCCCCACATACATCAGGGCACACAAAGAGACTGGGCACAAATATTGTGTGGCACAGTGTGGAGCTGGAAAAGAAGGGTCCCGACCTGAAACGTCAACTTTGCTTCTCCTCTGATGCTGCCTGGACTGCTGAGCTCCTCCAGCTCCACCCTGTGTTATCTCAGACTCCAGCATCGGCAGTTCTTACTGTCTCTGACATAAATATTGTAGGTGGGGATGGACAGAGAAGCACAGCTCTGGCACCAGTCTGAATCACAAATATCAATGAACTGGTTACTTTCAGGTCCTTTCAATTCCTTCTGACTCTTTGCTGGTGACACAATGTTGTGAATACCCTTTCACTGGTTGCAGATTCACCCTTTCACTTCCTCTGAAGGTGGTTTATCCCCTTCTCCGTTCAACAGAGAGAGCACCTTACAGAGAAAGAGGAGATGGAATCGCTAGTAAGGATTTTCTTTTATATTTTAATTTGAATGAAAGACAGAGTTTTTCTTCCCAGGCTGCATTTTTAAAAATTTATTTGTGAGATGCGGGCGCCAGCGGCGGGCCTAGCATGTATTGCCCGTCCCTAGTTGTCCCTTGAGAAGGTGGGGGTGAGCTGCCTTCTCGAACCGCTGCAGTCCCTGTGCTGCAGGTTGACCCACAAAGCCCATAGGGAGGGAATTCCAGGATTTTGAAGGAACGGCAATATATTTCCAACTCAGGAGGATGAGAGTGGATTGGTGGGGATCTGATGGGTGGTGGCATTCTCATGAATCTGCTGTTCTTGTCCTTTGAGATGATAGTGGTCACTTTGACTGCTTTGTCCACACACAAGGCTTAACCCTCTATTGAGGAACCAATCAAATGTGTCTTACAATGCTGAGCGCCCAAACCGCACCAAACCCACAAGCCCACAATAACTGGTGCCATTTGAAAAGCCTATCAAAAGACAGTCTCTGGGTAAAATTGCCCTGAACATGCTCAGGTGGTGATCAGCTTTTGTGCTCCTGAGATGCTGCTTGGCCTGCTGTGTTCATCCAGCCTCACATTTTATTATCTTGGAATTCTCCAGCATCTGCAGTTCCCATTATCTCTGATGCTCAGGTGGTGCCATTTTGTATGGAATTCTCGTTCTCACTGCTCCAATAATTGCTTATACAATTCACAATCTGCACCAATAACTGGATTTTACAACTGCAAACTTTTTTTTACAGTTTCCTTAGTTTAAAGTAGTAGCTTCTGTCGGTTATTAGTCCACAGGCCAAAATTAAAATAAAAGTGGTCTTTACATTTGACCAGCTGGTAAATAGGACAACAGTTTCTTTTGCATTCATACAATGTGGCATTTATCCAAACCTCCTGCTGTCACCTCTTTTATCACCACTGAAAGAGCTAATGATCTGAGGAAAGAGCTTTTTAAATTTTAAGTGAGAGCGCAGAAGAAAGGTTTCTTTTGGAGGCAGAGTGGCATGTTTGTGTATATGTGCGTGCGTGTGTGTGTTTGTGTGTGTGTGTGCTCGCACGTGTATGTGTGTGTGTGTTCTCGCGCGTGTGTATGTGTGCGTGTGCGCGCGCGTGTGTGTGCACATGTGTGTGCGTGTGTGTGTGTGCACGTGCGTGTGTATCTCTGTGTGTGTGCGCGCATGTGTGCATGTGTGTGTGTGTGTGTGTGCGTGCGTGCGTGTGTCTGTGTGTGTGTGTGTGTGCACGTGCGTGTGTGTGTCTGTGTATGTGTGTGCGCGTGTGTGTGCGTGTGTGTGTGTGTGTGTGCGTGTGTGTGCGTGCGTGCGTGCATGTGTCTCTGTGTGTGTGCGTGCGTGTGTGTGTGTGCGCACACATGCGTGTGCGCGTAGGTACAGGATGGGAGTAGGCGGTTAGGAAAGCGGAGATGGGGCTTGTATCAGTCTCTGATAAAGACTGATCACCCATTTTATGGACCCTGCCCCACCCATTGCCTTTAAGACAAAAATGCAACAGAGATTAACTGGATAACGATTGTCCAATAATAATCAAAACCTTTTGGTTCTTCAGAAAGTTCTGTAGTTCTTTAGCCCAAGCTGCCAATTTAAGAAAAACAAATGGGCTGTCCCATGACATTATTAATGCAGTGAAACCCCAGCGCGATGTGGCTGGTGGGTATAAAACATGATCCAACCTAGAAAGCGATAATTTTTCACAGCTAGTCGTCATAACTAATTGATGAGAATTTGTTTTCTTTGTGCACTTTGTTAGGGTTGAATACATTACGGTGAATATTTGAACCAGTGTAAACAGATTTGTAGCCCTTTTGGCAAACTCATCGCAAACTTATGTTACACACCGAAGAATAAGCCTCAGCAAAAGACGTTGGCTGAAGGCCCAGCTCAGACACATGTGGATGGGCCCCAGGGCTCCCTTTAACACAGGAAATCAGATCAATTTGGGGTACAGTGTGATCACACACAAGTTTTTACATATGCTCTCACTTTAGACAGCAAGCAGCCAACAATTACAGAGAAGAGACAGTGCTTTGATTTGGAAAGCCAAAGCTTGTGAAGCCAAAATAATGCAGTTGAGCCATCTGACAAGACTCTGGTGAAAGGATGCCTCACCAAATAGCCATCTGTTTAGACACAGCCACTAGATATCCCCTGCAATGTAGTTAACATGCAATGAATGTTCATAACATATTATTATTCCTTGGAAATTCATTTTCTAATGAGGAGAGAAATGGATTTTAGTTTTCCATTCTGCAAAGCTCCAGCTTGTTTTTGGTTATAGGTCAGAAAGTGGTTTAGAACAGTGAGTTAAAGCCAGGATTTCTGAGAAGTCACGTGATTTTAGTCAAGTGACAAGCAAAACACTTTGAGATTTAATTGCCGACATTTGTGCTGACTTGAATTTTGTAATTGAGGAAGAGAAAAAAGTTTATGCAGAGGTGAAGCCAGGAACAGTCAACTGTGGAGAGGTTCTGAGCTGAGCGGAAGAACACCCCTGAGGAAGAAGTCTGTGGAAATGTCAGTGATGAATACATCCAACAGGACTGTTAAAGACATGAGTTTGAAGAACCCATGTTAAATAGTAGTTGTGAGCTGAGTTAGCAGTTTGTTTAAAGGTCTCAGCAAGAGGCATTAATTGAAGAAAATAGCATCAGGTGTACACACAGAAATTTTGCTCAAAATGAAACCAAAGCCAGCAGAGCAAGAGGTTTTAGTAGAAAGATAGGATGACTCATTTCTGAGGTTTGAGTGTCTGTAATGTTGTTGGTGCTGGATAAAAGGGATGAATCTTTCTGATAATCATAATGAGTTGCTCTAATAGTCCATGTCTAGTATAGTGCAGTTTGCTTTTTACTTTTGTGTAAAAAACTTTTACGTCCTTTAGTTAAAAGTACATTAGCAGGCTCTGGTGAATATATCCAGTGACTGACTTCCATAGTGAACAATAAGAAAAATAAAACTTGTGGTCTATCAAGCCACTCTGGGATTTGACCTGTCCAATATTACCTTCAGCTAGGGCCATAATTCAAGGAACATCAAGATTTGCAGACTAAAGATTAATCAATGTAAGGTCCACATTCTGAGATTGATCAGCAGAAGTGAAAACTTGTGAAATTAGATAAGGATGAGTCAGATTCTGCTCAAGGGTGGAGAGTCACTTCAGAATTTTTCAGCATGAATGGGTTATTAAGAGTTGAGAGGATTTTATCATCAATGATTAATTATTCATTACATTCCTGGTACAAACTGCAGTTTATAAAGTACAGAGTGGGATACGGACAAATATTGCTATGGACCAGACCAGACACCCTCAAAATATTTTAAGAAGGTGTCCTAGACTCTAACTTTTTCTTATTTTAATGGAAAATGTAGCGTGCTGGGTGCCTGATATAATTTGATTGGTCAAACTACCCAACATTAAGCAAAACACAGCTTATTTAAACACTAGAGTTAAAATACGACCAAAGAAAGAGGAATTTAGAATAACTTCACTCCGTTGGAAACTTAGCAGAACAATAGATACAGTACCTATTACTAATTAACTATTCCAATTTAGTGACACCCATAAAAACACGCGTTGGCAAAAAAAGGACATTCAGAAAAATAAATTTGTCTTACAGGCAACCCAGCAGCGGAGAGAAACCCCCAGCTGTAATCAAGAGAGACAAAAGATAGTTTCTACTTCTTCAAAACTCCAGAGGCTTCTGCTCAACCCAAAAGCCAAAAAAACTAGAAATTTTGGTCTGTGAGACCTGACCACACCCATTCAGGCTGCTCCTATTGTTCCAACTTTTAAAAAATCCCAAGGTCTCACAAGCTGTTACTTTACTGTCTTTCCAAATAGACAGCTCAGCACCTCTGTTGTAAAACCCCTCTTTACAGAAAAAGGACAAAATACACCTCTTAAAGTCACAGCATTACCACAGTGTGGAGATCTGTTTGTTGACAGAACGTGGCCGACATAGGCCTAAAGTGTAGAATTCTTCCTGCTGCTTGACAAACCAACCTGTAAAACCAACTTAACACACCAAGATCCCCCTGAACCCTTAACTTGTTAAAGGTTGTTGCTCAAGCATCATGTTAGCACATAAACCTAGCTGATAACATAGTGCTGTATTGTTAGAGAGAGATTTCTGAAGAAGGGTCGCAACCCAAAACATCAACCTTCCTGCTTCTCTGATGCTGCCTGACCTGCTCTGTTCCTCCAGCTCCGCACTGTGTTGACCCTGCATTGTTAGAGGCTTTCAAGCAGATCGCAGAATAAAAATCCTTTTGCCTTGCTAAGCAGCATTGAGTTAGATTTTGGACAATCTTGTAAAGTATTGTAAAGCCAGCCATCCATGCACATTCCTTCAGATATAATTTTCTCTGAAATCCATGTAATTAAAAATCAGATGAGGTGTCTAGGGACAGCTGATTCAATATTGTCTACTTTTTATTAATACCCCAAGCCAAAACTATTCTCAAATTTTCTTCTGAAGAAGGGTCCCGACCCACAACGTAAACTTTCCTGCTCCCCTGATGCTGCTTGGCCTGCTGTGTTCCTCCAGCTCTACACCTTGTTATCTCAAAAATCCCTTTAACCGATTTAAGGAAGGTGAGTATTCCTCACAAATATTCCTCTCTCAAATACTGTTCAGTTGCCAAAATAAAAAATTGTTTCCATTAGTTTCAAAATTCTCACTTCAAAGATGTTATTTCACTGAGTGGTTATTTCTGGCATTTTCTCTTTTTTATTTCAGAATTCGCGCTACTTTGCTCTTCTTGTGTATCTTGGCTGTCTTTTGTTTTAAGGTCTGAAGTCACATGGCTCCAAGTTTCAGTCCAACTGTTTTGTATGAAATCACAACCTCTTGGAGCAATCTTTCTTTGACACCTGGTGAAGAAGCAGCGCTCCAAAAGCTAGTGTTTTCAAATAAACCTGTTGGACTATAACCTGGTATCAGTGTGATTTCTGACATTGTCCATCCCAGGCCCGTACCAGCACCTCTGTGTCACTTCTTAAAAATTCACTTCTGAGACTTGGGCACCATCCCTAATTGCCCCATGTGAAGGTAGTGGCACGCTACCTTAAGACCATAAGACCTCAAGACATAGGAGTCAGAAATTAGGCCATTTGGTCCATCAAGTCTGCTGTACCATTCAATCATAGCTGATAGGTTCCCCAACCCCATTCTCCTGCTTTCTCCCCGTAATCCTTGATCCCTTTGATAATCAAGCACCTATCTATCTCAGTCTTAAATGTACTCAATGAACCTTCTTGAAATGTACCTTCTTGAACCGCTGCAGTTCACCTGCTGTGGGTTGACCCACAATGCCATTAGAGAGGATTGCCCGTGACCTTGACACAGTGACAGTGAAGGAGTGGCAATATATTTCCGAGACAGGATGGTGGTGAGTGGCTTGGAGGGGAACTTGCAGGAGATGGTGTTCCAAAGTATCAGCTGCACTTGTTTCTAGATGGAAGAACTTACTTTTTTGGAAGGTGTTTGAAGGGTGTTTGGTGAATTTCTGCAGTGCATCTCATAGGTAGTACACACTGCTGTGACTGAGTGTCACTGATGGAGGGAATGGAGTTGTCAACCTAGAGAAAGTGACTTCACCTCAAAAGGCAACTTTCTGCTTTTAAACTCTTTTGAAATGTCTTGTGGATTGAAATGTAAATAAAACCACTTTCTGACTGGATAAGGTAAGAGAGAATAAGCTGCAGACTGAAATGGAAGTTATAAATAAGAAAGCTGCCATCTCTTCTATTCAAGATTGACCTAAGTTTGGCTTTTGCATACTTAGCCTCACTTAGTGAGTGTGACTCAGTCTTTCCTGCAGTGCTGTGTGTCCAAAGCAAAGCTGTCACTGAAGGCTCATGAATCTCATGGCATTTGTGAACAAAGTGGATTGTAGCATTAATCATGCTCACTTATAACCGTAGCAAATTGCTCAGGTGAGATCATGTTATGCTAATGTTGGCAATCTTCCAAAATTGGCCTAGTGTCTCAGAAATTAAAGATTAATCTTCTAGACACTTCTGTACATAGCTGAGTTAATAATCATCGGGACATTCAAAAGTTCTATACCCTGTTTGATTTCTTTTAGTCTTTTGTGCTTTGTTAATGTTTTAAGTGTTTTGGGGATAGGAGGGATATTTTATAATTCCTTGAGGAGCAGTGTTGCTTAAAGAATGAGATAGGCTACTGAGATAGGCGACCGTGATATAAAACACACAACCAACTCCATGCACATTCCAGCAAGATGTATGCTAGTGTTGCATTGATCATTATCTGTGGATGTAAGTTGTCGTCTGAGCAGATAATAAACCAGTCTTCATTCAGGTAGCCTCAATCCACACAGCCAATCTGTGCTATGGGCCCTGCGCTACTGGGGAGGGTGTACAGCCAGAGATTATGGTGCACATCAGTACAAATGGCGTAAGGTAGTTAGTAGTCAATAACCTGTGAAGTGGCTCAAACATGAGTTGCTTTTACATCTCAAATGTTGCATGCTGCAGTGGAACCCAAGTTCTTGAAGATTCCAGAACCTTCTCATTGAACCCTGCCACCCATTTGAAGGGAAACTGAAGGGGAGCAAGGACATATTCCAGTGCCCTGGTCAACATTGATCTCTCAGCGAACATCTCCAAAGCTCAATAACTCAACTCATTGCTGTCCGTGGGATCTTGCTGTGTGCAACTAGGCAACCTTGCTCCACTGCACAGTGAAGTGGCTACACTTCAAAAAGTAACCTGTGCAGCACAACAATTAAGGTGGTAAATTCTAGTGTAACTAGACAATCTTAAAATTAATTTTGTATTGAATTCAATACAGCAAGCTCACAAGGTCAAGAATTCATCTTATTTTAATAAAGTGCCAAATTGAAGCCATTTTGCGTCCTTTGTCTTATAAATACTCATGTGTATAATTAAGGTTTAATAAATAATTAAAAACCAGCCAAGTAATGCACCCCACTAATTATTAATTTATGATATATTAAAAGTGATCAAGTATCTATTTTAAGGTTGGGGTATATTTTAAAAGTTTGTGGTTTAATAGGATTCATTTACCAGTGTAAGATTTCACTTTTCTGAAAGCATTTTAAGTCAGATAAAACCTGCACAGCTCAGTTTTATTAGAACATTCACCATCTCAATGTTGAAAGCGAACAATAGATAACTATCCAAAGTCTCACAGCAGGGACACAATGACAATATAAAAACTGAAAGAACTGCGGGATGCTGTAAATCAGAAACAAGAATTGAAATTGCTGGAGAAGGTCAGCAGATTTGGCAGCATCTGCGGGGAAAGATCAGAGCTAACGTCATGGGTCGAGAGACGCTTGCTCATAATGGATCACTCAGTCTGAAACATTAACTCTGATTTCTCTCCACCAATGCTGCCAAACTTGCTGAGCTTTTCCATTGTTGACAACGGCAATATAGGCAGACAGTCAAACTCCAACTGAACCAAAGCAATAGTTGAATTGGCAGTTATAAAGTTACACCAACATGATCAGTGATGGAGTAGCAGTAATTTAAGAGACAAAAGTAAACGCTCCAAGTAACATATTTGCTAGCTCATCACATCCGTAATCTCCTAAATGCTTCTCAGGACAAAATTTGAAAGAATTGATGTCAATTCTAAAGCAGGTTAGAGGAACAATAGGTTTGTGTCATCTTGATCACCTGCTTGTAGCTTTATAAGTGTGAATTTGTAAGTCTACCCTTTCCACTTCAAACAAACTTTCTCCTTTAATGTAATATTCGAGATTTCAGCTTTGGCTAATACTTATTATAGACCAAACATTGATTTTATTGAGTTATTTATTTGCATAATGAAGAATTCATTTAATTTAACATAATCAATCTATTAAAAAAACCGATAGCACTCACCCCTTGAACAAACATAAGTTATTAAATCATCTAATTCAGTTGAAACAGACCCTAACAGCTCTGTTACTGCCTAGTTAGACCATGACTGTTGGAGTCAGACCTTCCAAACAAAACCCATCCCAAAGCAGCGACTTTGGGTGAATTCACCTCCAAACGTCCAGAATACCAAGCTATACCACACGTCTCACTTCAGCCAGACACTGTTAAAACATAAATCAACCAAATCTACTGGACTTTCAACATCTGCTGGAGAATAGGAAAAGCTGCGTAAGGAAAAATATTAAACACATTTGCAAAAGTATTTCGCACAACTGTTTACTTCTCTGCACTTTCAATACTGTGTTCTCACACAGTGATGCTGCTACAATTTTTAATGTTTTCTGACCAATCTGCTTCGAGAAACTATTAAACTCCTTTGGAGCAGGTGAGATTTGTGACTCCTGGTTCAGTGATATGGATGCTCCCACTGCACTACAGGAACATTCACAGTGTTAGTACGGATAATTTTCCTAACTAGCCTGTTCAATGATGCGATCCCACACCCTCTGGAGCAGGTGTGACTTGAACTTGAGTTTTCTAGGCCAGACATAGGGACACTACCACTACACAAGCAGCCCCCCCCATCCCATCTCTATAAGTGGCACAACAATACCGGAGCAGTGGTGCAGAAAGTATGGGTACAAATTTTGTTTGTTTAACCATTTGCTGTGATCATGCAACTGAGCTGTCTTAGCCTTCTCCAACCATCTCATTCATGTCCTTTCATGGAAGGGAACCTGTTGACTTTATCCATACTGTGTGACTTCAGAACCCGTCTGAAACAAAAGGAGACTTACATCTATGTGGTTCTACCGGGTGTACAAGGAACTTTACATCCAGTATAGTCACTGCTGTAATGTAAGGTTTATTTGAAATCACAAGCTTGTGAGGTGCTGTCCCTTTGTCGGCTCCAAAAGCTTGTGATTTCAAATAAACCTGTTGGGTTATAACCTGGTGTCGTCTGATTTCTGACCTTGTCCACCCCAGTCCAACACCAGCACTTCCATGCAGTGTGGGAAAGACAGCAGACAACGAGTTGACGTCAAGCTCTCTCTCATGCAAATACTGAAAGGTGTGTTTAAAAACTGAAGGAGGCTGTAAATCAGGAACAAAAACAGAAGTTGCTGGAAAAGCTCAGCAGGTCTGTGAAGGTAAAAACAGAATTCACTTCTGCTCGGGTCGGGTGACCCTTCCTCAGAACAAAATGTGCTTGATGTGACCAGAGATAGCAGGAACTGCAGATGCTGGAGAATCCGAGATAACAATGTGTGGGGCTGGATGAACACAGCAGGCCAAACAGCATCTCAGAGCACAAAAACTGACGTTTCGGGCCTAGGCCCTTCATCAGAAATGGGGGATGGGGAGGGTTCTGGAATAAATAGGGAGAGAGGGGGAGGCAGATCGAAGATGGATAGAGGGGAAGATAGGTGGAGAGGAGACAGACAGGTCAAAGAGGTGGGGATGGAGCCTGTAGAGGTAAGTGTAGGTGGGGAGGTAGGGAAGGGATGGGTCAGTCCAGGGAGGACGGAAGGTCAAGAGGGTGGAATAGGTTAGTAGGTAGGAGATAGGGGTGCGGCTTGAGGTGGGAGAAGGGCATAGGTGGGAGGAAGAACAGGTTAGGGAGGCGGGGACGAGCTGGGCCGGTTGATTAACGGATAAATAACTATCGACCAGGCCATTGGGAGGAACCCACTCTTCTTCAGAGTCGCGGTAGGAGGTATTTTGCACCCACCGGAGGTGACAGATTGGCTGCGGTGTTTAGCTGATGCACTAAGGACCAGCACTGGACTCCCTCAGTTCTGCACTGGGCTGTCAATCTGTGGCCTGATCCTGCAGTAGGAATCACAGGCTCCTGACTGAAGAGGAAGCACCACCTTTAACTGTATGACAAGCTGACCTTCACTCTGAGCGCGGCAGTTCAAGGGGGGAGCGGGCAACCACGTTTTCAAGAGGGGCGGGCAATAAAAAAACCAGCCTTTCAATCCATATCATCAGTCACTTAGCTGCTAATAACCTGACAAAAACAGGCTTTGTGACCCCTCTGGTGTGTGGTAAGGCTTCCATATTTTGTGGGAAATCCAATCCCTATTTACTCAGTGCCTGCTGTGCATCGTTACTTTATGTCTAGACAAACACACATCCTCTGGAGGCCTAGTGCGCTGAATCATTTCGTTCAACCGAGTGTAGATGGAAGTACAGACTTACAAACAGGACTCCCTCTCCCCCATGTCACAGCTCAGCCTTTTCAGAACTGGAGCTATGCCATCGCAGGCCTCCTATTGCTAATCCTGGAGACTTGATGAAAAACCTTGCATTTATATAAAACCTTTTTTACAACCGTCAGACACGACAACATGCCTTACAGCTGCTGAAGACTTCTAATACAGGAAATATGGCATTCAATCGGCTCACAGCAAGCTCCCTCAAGTAGGAAGATATGTGGGGTCATATAAGTTAACTTTGTTATTTTGATTGAAGGATAAAATCTGGCTTGGACACTAGAGAGAATTGTTCAACTCTTATGGAGTCATAGATTCATACAGCATGGAAACAGGCCCTTCGGTCCAACCAGTCCATGCCGACCATAATCCTAAATTAAACTAGTCCCACCTACCTGCTCCTGGCCCATATCCGTCCAAATCTTTCCTATTTCTGTACTTACCTAAGCATCTTTTAAACACTGTAACTGTGTCCACCTCCATCACATCCTCAGGAAGTACATTCCACACGCAAACGACCCTGTGCGTAAAAAAAACCCACAAGTCTTTTTAAAACCTGTCCCCTCTCACCTTAAAAAATATGTCCCTTTGAAAGTCACCATCCTAAGGAAAAGGCACCTAACATTAACCCTATCTATGCCCCTCATGATTTTACAAACCTCTACATTGCCACCTCTCAAACTCCTATGTTCCAATGAAAAAATTTCCCAGCCTCTCCAGCCCTTCTTTATAACTCATACTTTCCATACCTGGCAAGATCCTAGTAAATCTCCTCTGAACCCTCTCCATCTGGATAATATCCTTCCTATAACATCTTCAAAATCACATCAAGGGATCTTTTACGTCTAATTGAGAGAACTGGGATAACAAAGTGTGGGGCTGGACGAACCCAGCAGGCCAAGCAGCATCTTAGGAGCACAAAAGCTGACGTTTCGGGCCTCGACCCTTTTCTGATGAAGGGTCGAGGCCCAAAACATCAGCTTTTGTGCTCCTGAGATGCTGCTTGGCCTGCTGTGTTCATCCAGCCCCACACTTTGTTATCTCGGATTCTCCAGCATCTGCAGCTCCCATTATCTCTGAGAGAACTGGGAGCTTAGTTTAGCATCTTATTCAAAAGCCAACAATTCAGACTGTGTAAGTGTTCCCTCAGTGCTGATTTCACGTGTCAGAATGTAGGACTCATGCTCCAGAGAACTACTTGAACATAAAACCTTGTGATTCAGAGACAGGGATCCCTTTCCCAATCCGAACCTGTGGGGTTAATATTCCCATCTCTGGGAAGGAAAATTACACGGCTATAGGGAAGGAGGAGCAGGATTACTTAGACAGCTCTCCCAGAGAGTTAGCAGAGGCAAGATGGGTCAAATGGCCACATTCTGTGCCATAACCTTCCATTGTTCTGCAAAACTGACTGTTGGCTCTACAACCAATTGAAGGTGTAGCATCTTGTTAATGCTCACGGCCCATCGGAATGTATGTGGCTCATTTTAATGCGAAGGAGGCTTCTAAAAATAAAATCACTGTTTTCACTGTTAATTGAATACAGCTCACATAATGAAAACATGTCCCCAGAGTCCACTTTCAGAATGCAGGCCTGCATCAGCGCTTGTTTCGACTTGCTCTGTTATTAAACACACGTGGTAAAGAAGATTAATCAAAAGCCTTCTGCAGAACCATAATGTCCTCAGGATTTCCACAGGGTCCATATCGAACATGTCAATGATTTTCTTTG
This sequence comes from Stegostoma tigrinum, assembly GCF_030684315.1. Taxonomy (NCBI): domain Eukaryota; kingdom Metazoa; phylum Chordata; class Chondrichthyes; order Orectolobiformes; family Stegostomatidae; genus Stegostoma; species Stegostoma tigrinum. Next base: position 6,862,731 of record NC_081379.1, on the reverse strand, counting down.
TCTGTGAAGAATAACAAATCGAAGAACCTGCATACTGCAAAGTCAACATAGTCTTACCAGGCTGCTCCCAGCTGAGGGGGAGAGTTCTTTGATGTAGCTTCAGCTGGCACAGGAATTGAACACACATTGTTGGCATCAGCCAGCCAACTGAGCTAACCAAACCCCCCGAGCTTACATACTTAAATGATTTAGAAAAGAAATCGACTCACGTGATGCATTGCTGCTGCCAAAACCATACAGAATCTTCTCTTGGTTGGAAGTGAAGACCCCTGTTAATGACTGAAATTGGCTTGAGTCACTTCAATGTCAACCTTGTTGATTCAGATTTTACATCTGTCAGAGAGTCATAGAGATGGACAGCATGGAAACATACACTTTGGTCCAATTCGCCCATGCCAACCAGATATCCTAAATAAATCTTAGCCCATATCCCTCCAAACCCTTCCTATTCATACACCCATCCAGGTGCTTTTTAAATGTTGTAATTGTATCAACATCCACCACTTCCTCTGCCAGCTCATTCCACCCTCTGCATGAAAATGTTGCCCCTTAGGTCCCTTTTAAATCTTTCCCGTCTATCCTTAAACCTACTCCCTCTAGTTTTGGACTCCCTTTCCCTGTGAAGGGGAAATTGACAGCATTCGGCATTTTTTGTTCTTCACTTGTGGGATGAGGGCGTTGCTGGCTACGAGCATTCATTGCCCATCCCTAATTGCCCAGAGGGCAGTTCAGAGTAAACCACATGGCTATGGGTCTGGAGTCACGTGTGGGCCAGACCAGGTAAGGATGGCAGTTTGCTTCCCTAAAGGACATTAGTGAACCAGATGGGATTTTCCAACAAGCATCAATGGATTCACAGCCACCATTAGGCACTTAGTTCCAGATATTTATTGAATTCAAATTCCACCATCTGCTACGGTGGGATTTGAACCTGGATCCCCAGAACTTTATCTGGGTCTCTGGATTAATAGTGCAGTGATAATACCACTAGGCCATTGCCTCCCCATTATTCTGTCTGTAAAGTAGAAAGCAGCAAATATTCTCCACATGTAGCAAAGCACTAAAGCCCAGAAACTGCTGACAGACGTTCCGTGCTGTTCCAAGGATACACTGTCACAGTTCTCATCAATGAAAATCAATTAGAAATCACTGATCTGATGTGACCTTTCAGACTTTATGCTGTTAGCCTGACTGTGAAAATACTTGGACTAATTACATTTTGTTGCATGATGTGCATTTGGGTTTTCAACATTATCTTAAGTCATAATTATTGCTGAACAGTCTCTCAGTCCCTGAACGACTAATTTTAAATCTTTGGAATGTAAACATTCTCTATTATGATTAAACTACTTCCTTTGACTCCCTAAAACAATTTTTAAAGCCCATTTATGACATCTTAGCTTCCATCTTAATCCTATATGTATGTCCAAATAAGTTATTTCACTGCTGTGAAATAATTAAAAAGTGAAAGATATCATTGTTTTCTTAGAGATAGTAAGATCTGCCGATACTGGAGTCTGGGATAACACAGTGTGGAGCTGGAGGAGCACAGCAGGACAGGCAGCATCAGAGGAGCAGGAAAGCTGATGTTTTGTGTCGGGACCCTTCTTCAGAAACGTTAGCTTTCCTACTCCTTTGATGCTGCCTGGCCTGCCGTGTTCCTCCAGCCCCACACTGTGTTGTTGTGTTTCCTTTCCTAGTTTGCTGTTGGTGCAAATTCTTCGATTTGATTGGTTTCTTAGCCTGTTTGATAACATCGTTATTGCTGGATATCAGAGATCTCTTTTAACTGACGCTAGAATGAAATTAACATCAGAAAGGGTGAAATCCCACACATTGGAGATCACAAGACATTGTGTGCAGCTTTCTCTGAGGGCAACAGTGAGTATAGTCACTTCATAGCCACTTCAAACGTGTCTTTACTCAAAGAAGATTAATTATTCATAAGCCAGAAAACAGCAGTTCAAAATGGATAAAATGGTTGCCTTGTAAAGCAATGCTTCAAGTTACATCAAGGTGACAGCACAGAGTAGGCCATTCAGCTTCTCTGGTCAATGACAACATTGAAGAGTCACAGAAACCTCCTTTGCATGCCTTTTCATCTCACTTCATTACTGTATCCTCCAATTCATTTCTCCTGCTAGTGTTTACTTCACATCAAGTAAATGCGTTTCATGCGATAGCAAGTTGCACTAGAGGAAAAGGCAGGAAATTGGCACTAAGTCAAGAAGCTCAGAGAACCAGTATAGGTGCAGTAGCCTGAATGGTCTACTTTTAATTTCTGTATTCCGTAATTCTAACCACTCAATGGTGGAGAGCTTAGAAATGTACAAATGTATGAAATAGGAACAAAGGTAAACCATTTGGCTCTTAAGCCTGCGATCAGAGATAATGGGAAAGGCCTGCACTGCCATTCAATAAGATCGTGGCTGATCTGTTTGTATTTTGAGTTCTGTCTACCCCGACGGCCTTTGATTATTCTCCCTAACAAGAACCAATCAGTCTCTGATTTAAATATATTCACTAATCTCCCATTTCCACCACCTTCCTAGGCAGAATTCCACCCAGTCCTCTGAGAGAGAAAATGTCCTAAAAAAACGACCCTTAATTTTAAAACAGTGTCCCCTAAGTTTTGAACTGACCCATATAGTGAAGCGCCCTGTGCACATCCACCTTTCAGGATGTCAAATTCTTCAATCAAGTTACCCCCCCACTCTTCAATTGCTCCTTGTTGGATTTATTAGCAGCTACCTTCAGTTTGGGGGTCTCTTCATTAACATCTTAACCAGATTAATGCCAACAGTGCAGAGTTCAATCCTCGGGACCTACCTGTAATATCGGAAAATGGCACTTGGCTGCTCTTTGGAAAATATTCACTAAGGATTTGGCTTTGGGAAGTTCTTGTACCCTTGCTCCTAGTTTTAGTCTCCTCTACAAATGAAGCCATCGTTTCTATCCTGTCAAACACCTTCATGATTTTAAAGGCTTCGACATGTCAATGACAAGGATCTCAGTGTTACATTTACCTTGCTTTGTACCCAGTTAGAGTACATAATGTCCCCAGTGCAAGAACCTCCTCAGATGCTTTCCCACCCAAGGTGCAGATAAGGGGATTATAACACTTTGATGTTGGTTTTCTGCCTATTGATAGCTATAAAATCATGAGTTGTAAGTACCCAGCAATGCTCCTAGCTATGGTGCCAGGGATGCAGAGTATATAATTCCGTGGTCAAATATTTCCCCAGCACAATCTAACTCAACCTGGGATGAATAGCCAAGGCCAGGGAAGTCCAAAACTACAGGGCATAGTTTTATCATGAGACAGGAAAGACTTAAAAGGGGCTTAAGGGGCAACTTTTTCACACAGAGGGTGGTGCATGCATGGAATGAGCTGCCAGAGGAAGTGGTGGAGGCTGATACAATTACATTTATAAAGCATCTGGATGGGTATATGATTCGGAAGGATTTAGAGGGATATGTGCCAAATGTTGGCTTTTGGGACTAGATTAATTCAGGATATCTGGCTGGCATGGGCGAGTTGAACTGAAGAGTCTACTTCCACACTGTACAGTTGTATGACTCCATAATTCCGCAAGGAATCCATTCTGAGGTCCCACCAGGTGAAGGCAGAGCTTATGGGAGGCTTCCCAGCTTCTTGTGACACAAGAATGTCAATAGGGAAGGGAAAAGCATGTGTGTTGAAAATAAGAAGCCATGATTGGAATTAATAACTCACTACCAAATGCTGCAATAAGTCAATCATCGTCCTCTGTGATAATAATACAGCCATCAATCGACTTCAAGTAACAAAAATGCAGCAAAAAGCCCTCTGGAGTGGAAATCGTGGGAGGTTCGCTATACATTTTGGGGATTAAGTTAGATGACCAACCTTCATATTGAATGTTCGAGCAGGAAATGGGGCAAAGGGCAAATGACCTACTCCTGCTCCTATTTCCTATGTTTCCATGAGGGAAGTTGTCCCTAGTGGTGGTATCTAGAACTAGGGGACACAGTTGCAAACTAAGGAGTGCACCACTTAAGGTGGAGATTAAAAAAAACGAGCATGTGGGCAGCAGCATTATAGAGAGCGAGTGAGAGCAGCGAGCTGAGGATGGTAAGCCTTTGGAATTCCCTTCTCCAGTAAGCAGTGGGATCTGAGTCATTAAGTATATTCCCAGTCAGGCAGATTTCGGATTGATGAGCAAGTTAAGGGATATGGTTTAAAGGCCTCTCCCTAATTCCTTCAGGATCTGACTAGCAGTGTCCCCATGCCACATGACAAGGCTTGGGGTCCACAGAGGACCTCTTGGGGAAAATGGCCCTTGAAGAGTTACTCCTGGCCTCTTGATCACCACACACCTAACCCTCCTCTGCCTGAATGATCCCTGTGGCAATCCTGCCCCAATGACCCTATTTCTGAATACTGCCTTTAGTGCCGCTCCTGGTTCAGTTCCAGCAGTGATTTTTGCCTTTGCACCTCCATGTTAGTTTAACAGTATGTCTATGAAAGACGTGTTTGTGATAGCATCACTTCATCATAGCACGTGATCTGAGAGATTTACATCATCTGACTGGATGGCTAGTTGGCGATGCAGAATTTGACCAACTGTGTGTCTTCAGTTCCCACACTACTGAGAGTTATCATGAAGAATGCTTCCTATTAGATCACAGGAAGCAACACTCTACTGGAAGTGTGCTCCTCTGTTGCTATCTTGTAGGTTAATAATAGCCCAGACATCTACGTGCCCAAGGATTGTAATGTGTTGTATATAATAGCTTGTGGAATGCTTCAATGCCATGATGTCCATGCCCAGTTTCTAATGCTGCATGAGATAACAGAAAGAATTGCCACAGCATATATGATGCTCGTTTGGAGGCAAACTCACACCAGTGAACATTGTGTGTGACGGCACTGCAGGGCTGAAAAGCTGACAGACCGAGGGTTGACCAACAGTGGGACATCCTGCCTAGTGCTTGGGAATGGCAGAACTCATCACCTCAGCCAAGCAAACTAGTCATGTCTTCCAGGCCTTGTGAAGGGACACTCACCTCCAACTTCCCAGCTGGTGAGTGAGACCACCATCAGCCGTATATCTCAGTGGTTATGCTCTACTCAAGCCTCCACCTACCCTCTACCTTCTATCTCTTCGTAAGATCTTAAGACATAGGAGCAAAAATTAGGCCATTCGGCCCATTGAGGCTGCTCCTGCATTCAATCATGGCTGATAAGTTCCTCAGTTGGTTTGAAGTGTGTCTACTTCAATGCCAGGTGCATCCGGAATAAGGTGGGTGAACTTGCAGCATGGGTTAGTACCTGGGACTTTGATATTGTGGCCATTTCGGAGACATGGATAGAGCAGGGACAGGAATGGTTGTTGCAGGTTCCGGGATTTAGATGTTTCAGTAAGAACAGACAAGATGGTAAAAGGGGCGGAGGTGTGGCATTGTTGGTCAAGAACAGTATTACAGTTGCAGAAAGGATGTTTGGGGACTCGTCAACTGAGGTAGTATGGGCTGAGGTTAGAAACAGGAAAGGAGAGGTCACCCTGTTGGGAGTTTTCTATAGGCCTCCAAATAGTTCCAGATATGTAGAGGAAAGGATAGCAAAGATGATTCTCGATAGGAGCGAGAGAGACAGGGTAGTTGTCATGGGGGACTTCAACTTTCCAAATATTGACTGGGAACACCATAGTTCGAGTACTATAGATGGGTCAGTTTTTGTCCAGTGTGTGCAGGAGGGCTTCCTGACACAGTATGTAGACAGGCCAACAAGGGGCGAAGCCACATTAGATTTGGTACTGGGTAATGAGCCTGGCCAGGTGTTAGATTTGGAAGTAGGTGAGCACTTTGGTGATAGCGATCACAATTCTGTTTTGTTTACTTTAGTGATGGGAAGGGATAGGTGTATACCACTTGGCAAGAGTTACAGCTGGGGGAAAGGCAATTACGATGAGATTAGGCAAGATTTAGGGAGCATGGGATGGGGAAGGAAACTGCAGGGGATGGGCACATTAGAAATGTGGAGCTTATTCAAGGAAAAGCTCCTGTGTGTCCTAGATAAGTATGTACCTGTCAGGCAGGGAGGAGGCTGTAGAGCGCGGGAGCTGTGATTTACCAAGGAGGTGGAATCTCTGGTCAAGAGGAAGAAGAAGGCTTATGAGATGTGAAGGCTCAGTTAGGGAGCTTGAGGGCTACAAGGTAGCCAGGAAAGACCTAAAGAGAGAGCTCAGAAGAGCCAGGAGGAGACATGAGAAGTTTTTGGTGGATAGGATCAGGGTAAACCGTAAGGCTTTCTATAAGTATTTAAGGAATAAAAGAATGACGAAAGTAAGATTAGGGCCAATCAAGGATAGTAGTGGGAAGTTGTGTCTAGAGTCAGAGGAGATAGGGGAAGCACTAAATGAATATTTTTCAACAGTATGCACTCTAGAAAACGACAATATTGTCGAGGAGAATACTGAGATACAGGCTACTAGACTAGGTGGGATTGAGGTTCACAAGGAAGAGGTATTAGAAATCCTACAGAGGGTGAAGACAGATAAGTCCCCTGGGCCAGATGGGATTTATCCTACGATCCTCTGGGAAGCCAGGGAGGAGATTGCCGAGCCTTTGGCATTGACCTTTAACTCGTTATTGTCTACAGGAATAGTGCCAGACGACTGGAGGATAGCAAATGTGGTTCCCCTGTTCAAGAAGGGGAGTAGAGACAACCCTGGTAAATTATAGACCAGTGAGCCTGACCTTAGTTGTTGGTAAAGTGTTGGAAAAGGTTATAAGGGATAGTATTAATAATCATCTAGAAAAGAATAAATTGATTAGGGATAGTCAGCACGGTTTTGTGAAGGGTCGGTCGTGCCTCACAAACCTTATTGAGTTCTTTGAGAAGGTGACCAAACAGGTAGATGAGAGTAAACTGGTTGATGTGGTGTATATGGATTTCAGCAAGGTGTTCGATAAGGTTCCCCACAGTAGGCTATTGTACAAAATGCGGAGGAATGGAATTGTGGGAGATATAGCAGTTTGGATCGGAAATTGGCTTGCTGAAAGAAGACAGAGGGTGGTACTTGATGGGAAATGTTCATCCTGGAGACCAGTTACTAGTGGTGTACCGCAAGGGTCGGTGTTGGGTCCACTGCTGTTTGTCATTTTTATAAATGACCTGGATGAGGGCGTAGAAGGATGGGTTAGTAAATTTGCAGACGACACTAAGGTCGGTGGAGTTGTGGATAGTGACGAAGGATGCTGTAGAGAGACATAGATAAGCTGCAGAGCTGGGCTGAGAGGTGGCAAATGGAGTTTAATGCGGACAAGTGTGAGGTGATGTACTTTGGTAGGAGTAATCGGAAGGCAAAGTACTGGGCTAATGGTAAGATTCTTAGTAGTGTAGTTGAGCAGAGAGATCTCGGTGTCCATGTACACGGATCCTTGAAAGTTGCCACCCAGGTTGACAGGGCTGTTAAGAAGGCATACAGTGTTTTAGCTTTTATTAACAGAGGGATCGAGTTCTGGAACAAAGAGATTATGGTGAAGCTGTACAAAACTCTGGTGTGGCCGCACTCGGAGTATTGTGTACAGTTCTGGTCACCGCATTATAAGAAGGATGTGGAAGCTTTGGAAAGGGAGCAGAGGAAATTTACCAGGATGTTGCCTGGTATGGAGGGAAGGTCTTACGAGGAAAGGCTGAGGGACTTGAGGCTGTTTTCATTAGAGAGATGAAGGTTGAGAGGTGACTTAACTGAAACATATAAAATAATCAGAGGGTTAGATAGGGTGGATAGGGAGAGCCTTTTTCCTAGGATGGTGATGGCGAGCACGAGGGGGCATAGCTTTAAATTGAGGGGTGAAAGATATAGGACAAATGTCAGAGGTAGTTTCTTTACTCAGAGAGTAGTAAGGGGATGAAACACTTTGCCTGCAACGGTAGTAGATTCGCCAACTTTAGGTACATTTAAGTCGTCATTGGATAAGCATATGGACGTACATGGAATAGTGTAGGTTAAATGGGCTTCAGGTCGGTATGACAGGTCGGCACACATCGAGGGCCGAAGGGCCTGTACTGTGCTGTAATGGTCTATGTTCTATGTTCAGCTCCATTCTCCTGCTTTCCCCCCATAACCCTTGATATCCTTGATAATCCAGAACCTACCTATCTCAGTCTTAAATGGACTCAATGACCCGGCCTCCACAGCCTTTTGTGGCAGTGAATTCCGTAGAGTCTCCACTCTCTGGCTGAAGAAGTTTCTCCTTGACTCTGTTCTAAAAGTTCTTCCCTTTACTCTGAGGCTGTGCCCTTGGGACCTAGTCTTTCCTACCAATGGAAGCATCTTCCCAACATCCACTTTGTCCAGGCTATTCAGTATTCTGTAAGTTTCAATTAGATCCCCCCCTTATCCTTCTGAACTCCAGTGAGTATAGTCCCAGAGTCCTCAAATGTTCCTCATATGTTAAGCTTTCCATTCCTGGGACCATTCTCGTGAACCTCCTCTGAACCTGCTCCAGGACCAATCCATCCTTCCCGAGATATTGGGCCCAAAACTGTACCCAATACTCCAACTGTGACCTGACCAGGGCCCTGTAAAGCCTCAGTATTACATCCCAACTCATCTACCTTCATCTAGTTCATCTATCCTTGCATTCGTTTCTTGCCAATGTGTTTATTCTACTTTCCCTTAAATGTACCAATTGCATTCCCCTTAACTGCTGCCCTGTGTTAGACAACAAGTTTCAATTCTTCTGAAGCCTTACTCGAGATTAGGCTCGGAAAAATAGTTAAGTGCTTGCTTTTGACCAGCATGGGCCAAAGGTCCTTTTCTCTGGACTGCAGCCCTTTATGTCTGGGAGAATAAACTGGTCAAGAAGGCTGGATTTACAAATTGAGTTATCTCTGCGCACGGGTTCCCTGCATCTATACTTATCCATATCAGTTATAGGATTGATCAGACTGAGGGGTCAGGAGCATCTGCCTTTAGAGTACTTCAGAGGCTGTGTTTTAAACTCAGCAAGCTGCTATGATCTGGAATGTGAGAGAGACCCTCTCTGATGAAGGATCTAGGCCCGAAACATCAGCTTTTGTGCTCCTAAGATGCTGCTTGGCCTGCTGTGTTCAGCCAGCTCCGCACTTTGTTATCTCATGATCTGGAATGAGCGGCCTGGGAGCTGATGGAAGCAGCTTCAGAGATGACTGACTGAAGTAAATGGGAAAAATGCACAAAGGGAGATCTCAGAGGTGTGGGGAAAAGAGCAGGGGAGTGGGATCAATCAAATCATCTTTTACACAGTTAGTACATGTAGAAAGGGCTGAATGGCCTCCAACGGTGCTGTAGGGTTCTGCGAAAACCTTGGAATTATTCCACTCACTAACCCAGTTGCAGGTTACACTGTTATCAACAGCTGCGTTGCCAAGGCAGCCATACAGTCAATTCCAACCTGCATCAAGCATTCAAACCGACACAATGACATCTTGATTATTTAGTCATGCAGGGAGTTACCAATACTTCCCTCTGTTCATGGCATGTAGGAACCATTCATCCTGAAGTACACAGTTCTTAGAATTCTGTTCTGCAAGTTTATGCAAAGTTGCAGGATTAGCAAAACTAACCTGACACATTCACCTCATGAAAATGAATTTAAAGGAGGAACTGTCCTCTTGCAGGAAACTTGCCAATGTTATTTTCAACGATGAAGGAAAGGCCAATGCAAACACGATTAGCTAATGTGCAACACTGTGAAATGTTATGTTCCCACTTATATTTCTGTATAAGGTGCGTTGTCAACAAGTGCAAAGAAACACTTTCTGTCAGATGTTATTTTCTTGTACAAAATCTTGCAGATTCGAGATTAGAAGCAGACTAGACACAGCAAATGGCCTCACACCTGAACCATATGCCCAAGCGAACCCAACTCTAACCAAGCATACAATGCACAGCAGGCCCTCTCTGTACTAGCACTGAGACCATATAGGGGCTCACATCATTAGAAAAGAGCTTTCACTTGTATCAATGCATTTTCATTTGTGCTGCTAAAATGTCTAATTTTCAAAGTTTGATCTGGTTAAGTTACACCTGAGACGAACAGCCCCTTCAGACACCCCAAGGAAGAAAGAAATTGCAGTGACCAAAATTCTCAGGGCAAATATGCAAAGAGTGAGCTCTGAGTTTTGGGGGAGTGAGCAGGGGATTGAGATCAAATGGATGGCCTTTCAAAGAGACAGTACAAACACAAAGGGCTGAGTGGTCCCTTCTGGTGCTGTGTGATTCAACTACGAGAGGACTCAGGTTCAAGGTAAGGGGGGGAATGTTTAGGGGAACAAATACATTGAAAACCTTTCACACAGCGGTAAGTGGGTGCCTGCAATGCAGTGCCAGTCAGCAACATTTAAGGGGTGTCTTTGATGGACACATGAGCAGGAGGCCAACAGAGGGTTAGAAACCATGTACGGGCAATACCTCTAAATAAGGATTAGGAATTGGCGCAGGCTTGGTGGGACCAAAGGGCCTGTTCCTGCGCATTTCACTCACTAATCCCAGTTGCAGGTCACAGTGTTACCAATGTCTCTGTTGCTATGACAGCCGTACATTCAGCGAGGCTTGAGAATATTGATCATTACAATTTCTTTCCTCCTCGGGGCGTCTGAAGAAGCTGCTTGTCTCAGGTATAGCTTAACCAGGTCAAACTTTGAAAGTTAACAGCACAAATGAAAATGTATTGATACAAGTGAAAGCTCTTCTCTTATGATGTGAGCCCCGATATGGTCTCAGTGCTCATACAGAGAGGGCCTGCTGCCAATTGTTTGCTGAGTTAGACGATCCGGTTATCCTCGGTGACATTGGGCCTAGAGGGGCGAGGCACATGGAGACACCGCTTCGTCATCATGATTGGCTGCAGGCAGTGGGGTTTATGGCAGGGGACATTGAAGGTCAGAACCCCTCTGGAGGGTCCCGAGAAGAACATTCAGTGCTGGAATAGGGATGGTCCGGTGAATCGCTGCTTCTCCTTCGAGGGCCTGTTGGCATCTCTCTGAGAGGAAAAAGGCATCTGGTATAAAGTCAAGGTCCCTCACTGCACTCTTGCCTTGTTGTTAATGCTGACAGCAAAGGTGAGAGCAATGGAGCACAGGTCAATGTGCATATCTGGTCTCCATGACAATCATCAACCATGGAGACAATTAGATACGTGCAGGACAGAGGCAGCTTGGTAATGATAATACTGGTAGAGTGGGTCCTTCAAACCAACCTCTGCCCTACGTGCCTGATGATCCTGTTTCTCTGTCCATATATGCAGTTTGAGGAAGTCATTAACCGACAGGAAAAGGGGCTTGTCTTCAGCCTGGGTCTGACTGGGTTCCTGGTCTCCATTGTCAGAGCCTCTGGGTATCAGAGGCCGTGGGATACAGAGGCAGGGCAGTGACAAGTTCACCAAGTTGTATCAGCGAGTCTAGTTTGAAGGAGAACTTGCCGAGATAAAGGTCCCTCCGCTGTCAGAGAACACAGGCAAAAGTCCCTGATGGTGCAACCCCTGAGAAGCCAGTGGCTTCCTCCTTAGAACTGGAGCTGGGGTGGAGCTGGAGTAGAATTGGAGCAGAGAAGAGTTGGAGCTGGAGCAGAAGATGGGGTTGGAGCTGGAGTGGAGTTGGAGTGGAGTGGGGCTGGAGTAGAGTGGAATGGAATGGAATGGATTAGAGTGGAGTGGAGCTGGAGTGGAGTGGAGTAGAGCAGAGTAGAGCTGATGATCTCAATCTCTGTCCTATTTGGGGAGGTTATTAGTCCCCATTAGTGCCTTCATGAGAGTAGAGAGCTTGAGCAGATTGTATACGAAATCTGGTGTTAATGGGAGAGCACAGCACAGCTCAATGAAGCCTTTTAGCAAGGACTTGCTTCTCCAGCTAGATTTGGCCTTTACCCTCAGTCACTCCCCCAAACCCCACCCCCATCTCCACCCCACCCTGGCCAGCTATGGCAAGACCGCATTTATTGGTCAATCATTGCTGATGGCCTCATCGGCATGGAGAGATCATCAGTGAAGCAGTTGAAGATAATCAAACCCCAGATGCTTCCTTGTGGAGCAGTGGTAGTGACCCTACCACTGGATCTGGAGGTCTGGGTTCAAGTCCCACCTGGTCCAGAGGTGTGTAATAACATGTCTGAACAGGTTGATTGGAAAAACAGATTCCTTGTGGATCAGAGGACTCTAGTAGAGCAGTGCTAGTGTCTCTAGCCCTGAATTAGGAGGCTCACGTTCAAATCCCACCTACTCCAGAGGTGTGTAAACACATCTCTAAACAGGTGGATCAGGGAAATATTCCTTGTGGAACAGTAATCCCCTTGACTTGGTGTGATTGGCTTCCAGTAAGTATAACTGCCTGCCTTTGTGACGTGTATGCTCAAGTCAGTAGGGCAATTAACTACCCCCCACCCCGTCTGACATCAACATTATGAGGGCTTCTCAGTGCCATGGGCCGTGAAATGTTGCCTTGCCACTCACCTCTTGATGAATCCGTTTTCATCAATTAAATGCAATTGGAAGATCTTGGTGGGTCCATTTTGATGGTGATAGGTCAACGTCCAAAGCTGGTATCTAGGAATCCATTGTTAATGGACGAAAAGTGTCCATTATTGGTAGGACTACTGGTGCCCACTGCTGATAGTTATTGATGGTAGATGTTTATTACTGATAGTTATTGATCAGCCATGACCAGTATTGACAATTAATTGTGGAAGAATATTCATTATTGATAGCAGTTAGTGGGTAGTTAGTGACAGCTAGTAATTAATAATAGGTAGATAAACATGAATAGCTAGTAGGGTCCTCTTGTGGGCCAGTGGTAATGACCCTACCCCTGGATAGGGGGCCAAGTTCAAGTTCCACCTGCTCCAGAGGTGTGTAATTACATCTCTGAGCAGATTGATTCGGAAAATGGGTTAACAAAAAAAAATTAAGAGTTCTTGTTAGTTGTCTGAGAATAAATCTTAACAATGGATACGCTTTGTCAATGAAATTCAAATGCAACTGTTTGCGGGGATAATAGAGACTGCAGATGCTGGAGATGAAGGGTCTAGGCCCGAAACGTCAGCTTTCCTGCTTCTAAGGTGCTGCTAGCCCTGCTGTGTTCATCCAGCTCTACACCTTGTTATTTCTGTAACTGTTTGTGGATCAATTTATCATAGAATTGTAGAGTTCCTATGATGTGGAAGCAGGCTATTTGGCCCAACAAATCCACACCAACTCTCTGAAGAGCATTCCACCAAGACCCACCACACCTATCCTAATCTATTCCTGTAACCCTGTATTTCCCACAGCTAACCCACCTAGTCTGCACACCCCTGAACACTACTGGCAATTTAGCACGGCCAATCCACCAAACCTGCACATCTTTGGACTGTGGGAGGAAATCGGAGCACCCAAAGGAAACCCGCGCAGACATGGGGAGAATGTGCAAACTCCCCACAGATAGAGGATGAAATCAATACTCACATGAGACAAAATTGATATAAAGACAAGTGTTTCAAAACTAAAGTTTGATTGCTGCTGTTGAAAAGATTTGTTCAACATCCATTCTTTTCTTGCCAATGTGAACTTACTTCAAATAAACCAATTCATCAGCATTAACACAGAAACCAAAAGAAGTGAATTCACCAATACGTGGCAATTAGACTAACCATCATTTTCTGTTGAGAGCCTTGCAATAAGGAAAACTTTTGATTGCATTAGAAACTACAGCACAGGGTCAGATCAACAGATCCATGTCAGTGTGTATATTCCACATGAACCTCCTCCCACTCATTTTCACCTTGTCATATCAACCCATCAGCAGATCATATCAACCTGGGTGGATTGTTGAAGCTGCATTTGGCAGGCAACGAGTTAAACTTCAGCTAATTCCACTTTCCAGTGTTGCACCTAGCTTCACTTCACTGCTGCCCTGCAAACTCATCTGGGAGTACAAATGGCATGTTGAAACAGTCTTTGAGGTGCATATAGTCAACAAGAGATGTGTCGGTTTTCTCTGGAGGATTATTTTGTTTTGTCTTTTTTTTACAATGAGCCCTTTCAGAGCTAATCTGAAACAACCATCAGGACCCAGTAAGATTCCTAGTGTGACTCTATACAATGTGTATATCTTACTTTATTGCTTTGCCGGGAGCAGAATCCAACTTAAGGTGTGATTCACTCAGCCAATAATCTCCAACAGAAATGTATGGTGCATGAATGGCATTCCATTATCCAGAAATATCCAGGGCAGTTCCCCAGATTACATTGCACAACTGTTTAAAAGAAAAGACTTTTTAAAAAAATACTTCACATCAAAGCAGTAGGTTGAACTGTTGTTTACTAATCGGCAAAGATTTTCCCTGTTACCAACGCTGACAACGTAAACCATTCTGTTTTGACATGCTTTTGCTTCAGAGGTTTCTACTTTCACTTTGGTCAGTCTGATTTTCCTTCAGTTAGCCTTCTGCTTCTGAAAGCTGTTCAGTGCATTGATCTTATCACGTCTGTACAATTGTGATATTGTATAGATTGTGAAGAAAGCTCATCTAACTTGCTAACATTGATGCAGAAACTTACAAGATGGCCCACAGAAGTCACAAGACTGATCTTGCCAGTACTCTGTCAGCCAAAAAGCAATCCCGCTGATGTGTTATCTTAGTCATTAATCACAAATGACAACATTTAGAATTTTTTTAACCCTTGGACAACGCAATGGGTTCTTTCCAAAGGTGTGAGAATTCAGAGCTTCTGAGGAATCAGCAGACTGGAAGCACATCACAGGGAGTTCTGGCTTAATTGGCTTGGATTGTGGAACAATGATTCACCAAAGTTAACAGTTTTCTTTCGAAATAATAAGACAGGCTCTGAGATACAATTTTGCAAGAATTCCGAAGAGAGTGAAAGAGTCCGTTGAAATGACAAGGTCCTTAAAAGGAAAATGAGGAAAGGCTAAAGGACTTGCTATTGTCTCAGCTGATGTTATTACTGGGCACATCAGATCCCAGACCAAAATCTGGCTCACTAGGTCATATTTTGTTTCTAGGTGGGGGTTTGGGGGAAGGTTTAACTGGGTGCTCTTTCACTAAAACACAAATGTACAAGACTGCAGTTTCAGGTTTTTCTATAAAAGAGCCTAAGATAAACTAGGATAAATCAAACTATTTGCTTACAGCACAAATTTAAAGATTTTGAGACACTCAGTAAAATACAATGACACGGCTTCCAGAAACTCATTATAGTACTCATACCGGAAGAATTTCCTTCTATTTCACACCTACTGGGATAAATATAACATTGGCTTCAATTCCCTGACCTGTACTGTACTGTTCTATGTTTTATGTTCTAATAGACTTTTCCTCAAGCCTTCATAAAACAGACTTAGACTTAGGAAGGGTCACTCAACCCAAAATGTGAACTCTGATTTCTCTCTACAGAAGTTGCCAAGCCTGCAGTTTCCAGCAATTTCTGTTTCTGTTAGAGCTTAGGCTTTCTCAGCTTCAAATAGTCCCTTCCATGGTTTTAATTAAACATTTTTGGTTTGGAACATTTAAACAGAACACCTTACAATGTATTAACATCCTTCTTTAAAGTTCTAAACTGTTTTCCTTTCTCAGGGACAGCTGTTTTACAAATCTGGCTTCAGCCAAGAAGTCTGCAATCCATCCCAAATTGAAATTTAAAAAAGAAACATTTTATTTTCCACAAGCTAGATAGAATTTTTCATTGCTACAGAAATGCTTACAAGCTAATCATTAAATCCCTTGAGACATTCAAAAAGTCATATGTCACTGGTGCAAAATCTAAAAATCCAGAAGTAAATGATATTAAAATATTAAAATCCTCAGTAATATAGTGGTTAGTATCCCTGCCTGTCACATGGGAGGCCGAGGTTCAATTCCCCACTGGGGAGGAGCCAAGCATTTTCGGGTGGAGCAGTGGCTCAGTGGTTAGCACAGCTGCCTCACAGCGCCAGGGACCTGGGTTTGATTCCACCTCGGGCTGTGTGGAGTTTGCATATTCTCCCTGTGTCTGTGTGGGTTTCCTCCGGGTGCTCCAGTTTCCTCCCATAGTTCAAAGGTGTGCAGGCTAGGTGGATTGGCTGTGGGGAGTGGCCCATCAGGGATGTGTAGATCAGGTGGGCTATCGGGGCATGGGCCTGGGTGGGATGATTTAAGGGTCAGTGTGGACTTGTTGGGCTGAAGGGCCTGTTTCCACCCTGTAGGCGTTCTATGAAAAATATCAATAAATCACACACCTTCCATAGAACAATACAGCGCAGAACAGGCCCTTCGGCCCTCAATGTTGCACAGACCTGTGAACTAATCTAAGCCCCTCCTCCTACACTATCCCATCATTATCCATATGCTTATCCAAGGACTGTTTAAATGCCCCTAATGTGGCTGAGTTAACTACAATGGCAGGCTGGGCGTTCCACGCCCTTACCACGTTCTGAGCAAAGAACCTGCCTCTGACATCTGTCTTAAATCTATCAGCCCTCAATTTGTAGCTATGCCCCCTTGTACAAGATGAAGTCATCATCCTCGGAAAAAGACTCTCACTGTCCAGCCTATCTAATCCTCTGATCAGCTTGTATGTCTCTCCTAAATCCCCTCTTAGCCTCCTTCTCTCCAATGAGAACAGACCAAAGTCCCTCAGCCTTTCTTCATAGGGCCTGCGCTCCAGACCAGGCAACTTCCTGGTAAATCTTCTCTGCACCTTTTCCAATGTTTCCACATCCTTCCTGTAATGGGGTGACCAGAACTGTACGCAATATTCTAAATGAGGCCGCACTAGCATTTTGTACAGTTGCAGCATGACATCACGGCTCCGGAACTCAATCCCTCTTATCAATAAAACCTAACACACTGTAAGCCTTCTTAACTGCACTATTAACCTGGGTGGCAACTTGCAGGGATCTATGTACATGGACACCAAGATCCCTCTGCACATCCACACTACCAAGAATCTTTCCATTGACCCAGTATTCTGTCTTCCTATTATTCTCCCCAAAGTGAATCACCTCACATTTATCCACATTGAACTCCATTTGCCACGTTTCAGCCCAATTCTGCAGTGGATCCAAGTCTCCCTGCAACCTGCAACATTGTTCCACACTGTCCACCACTCCACCGACTTTAGTGTCATCTGCAAACTTACTAACCTATGCACCTATGCCTGCGTCCAAGTCATTTATAAAAATGACAAACAACAGTGGTCCCAAAACAGATCCTTGACGCACACTAGTGACCGGACTCCAGGCTGAATATTTTCCATCAACCACCACTCGTTGCCTTCTTACAGAAAACCAGTTTCTAATCCAAACTGCTAAATCTCCCTCAATCCCATGCCTCTATATTTTCTCCAATAGCATACCACGTGGAACCTTATCAAAGGCTTTACTGAAGTCCATGTACACCACGTCAACTGCCCTACCCTCATCCACATGCTTGGTCACCTTCTCAAAAAACTCAATGAGGTTTGTGAGACAAGACCTGCCCTTGACGAATCCATGCTGACTGTCTTCCAATCAAATTGTTGCTTGCTAGATGATTATAAATCCTATCTCTTATAATTCTTTCCAAAACTTTTCCTACAACAGACGTAAGGCTCACAGGTCTATAATTACAGGCTGTTGTGCTGAAACAGTCTACCAAGGGCCACAATGCATATTGTCATTAAAGCAAAATAAAGAAGCATTCAATACTTTCCCAGATCAGTCTATCAGCACAAGCACCCTCTGCGGTTTTGACTACATACAGCACCACAGCTGCTGAATTCTGATTTCAAGTTTATAACCACTTCACTTTGGAAATAACAGGCCCACAATGACAGCAGATTGATTATAATTTCATCTTTCTAAATATATTTTATCTGTACCTACTTCTGATCTTTGAATCTGCATTGTAGCTACTAACTGTATCAATCTTTACTCAGCAATGAGTGTATAATTGTTTAACCTATGATCCTGGAGTCATGCAGGTTTTGTAGCATGGGAAGGGGCCCGCTGTCACTTGTTCCTGCACCCGTCATCAAACACTTATTAATTTTAATCCCATTTTCCAGCACATGGTTTCTAGCTTTGAATGCTGTGGTGTTTCAAGTGACCATCTTAATCATTCTCAAAGCTCTTATCGGCTCCCAACTCTACCTCCCTTTTGGGAAGTGAGTTCCAGATACCTACAACACTGTGGGTGAAAAACAGTTTCCATAAATCCCTTTCATACCATCTCTTCCTCACGTTAAAACTGTGCCCCTTGGTTATTACTTCTCCACGAAGAGGAAACATTTATCCCTGCCTAGGCCCCTCAGAACTTTGTACACCTCAATCGGTCCTCCGCTCCCCTCCCCTCCCTGAACCACCCAGCCGCAGCATTTTCTCCTCAAAAGAAAACAACTCCAATCGATTTACTGACTCTTCATAGCTACATCACTCCAAACAGTCAACATCCTGGTGCATCTCCTGTACACCTTCTCCAGTGCATCCTTGTTGCAGTGTGGTGACCGGAACAGCACACAGCATTTATCTTCTTCCAAACTAAAGTTCTTCTGCTGGTTGTTTTTCAATTCAAACACTCTCAAAATTAAAAGGAGACACAAAACGCTATACAAAGCTCATGGCTCACTGTACAGACACAGCTGGCGTGGCTCTTTCATGAGTTGATTGTTCTGAAGATGTTATTGTTCATGTTTTGATTTGATTTTGATTTCTGATTGGTCATGATGTTGCCTTTAGGAATGGCATCGCCATGTGTTAAGTTGAAAAGAGGAAAGTTTTGTTTCGCAATACTCAAATTTTTCAAAACCAAACAACAAGCAGTCCCAGTAATTATGCTTTGCCAAATTGACTTGTTCGCGGAACACTCCCTCTTCCGCACCTACACCAGCCCTGAACCCCTCTGTTACATTGATGACTGTTTCGGCACAGCCTCTTGCTCCCAAGAGGAGCTCGAACAGTTCATCCACTTCACCAACACCTTCCAGCCCAACCTCAAGTTCACCTGGACCATCTCCAGCACATCCCTTACCTTCCTGGACCTCTCTGTCTCCATCTCAAGCAACCAACTAGAAATTGACATCCATTTCAAGCCCACCGACTCCCACAGCTACCTAGAATATATCTCCGCCCACCCACTCTCCTGCAAAAATTCCATCCCCTATTCCCAATTCCTTTGCCTCTGCCGCATCTGCTCCCAGGATGAGGCATTCCACTCCCGCACATCCCAGATGTCCTCGTTCTTGAAGGACCCCATCTCCCTCGACTGTGTCTCCCGCATTTCCCGTAACTCATCCCTCACACCCCATCCCCGCAATAACCACCAAAAGAAAATCCCCCTTTTTCCCACACACCACCCCACCAACCTCCGGATATAACGCATCATCCTCCGACACTTCCGCCATCTACAATCTGATCCCACCGCCAAAGACATTTTTCCATCCCCACCCTTGTCTGCCTTCTGGAGAGACCACTCTCTCCGTGACTCCCTTGTCTGCGCTACACTCCCCACCAAACCCACCACACCTGGCACCTTCCCCTGCAACCGTAGGAAGTGCTACACTTGCCCCCACACCTCCTCCCTCACCCCTATCCCAGGCCCCAAGATGACATTCCACATTAAGCAGAGGTTCACCTGCACATCTGCCAATGTGGTATACTGCATCCGCTGTACCCGTTGTGGCTTCCTCTACATCAGGTAAACCAAGCGGAGGCATGGTGGCTGCTTTGCAGAACACCTACGCTCGGTTTGCAATAATTAACTGCACCTCCCAGTCGCAAACCATTTTAACTCCCCCTCCCATTCCTCAGACAACATGTCCATCCTGGGCCTCCTGCAGTGCCACAATGATGCCACCCGAAGGTTGCAGGAACAGCAACTCATATTCCGCTTGGGAACCCTGCAGCCCAATGGTATCAATGTGGATTTCACAAGCTGCAAAATCTCCCCTTCCCCCACTGCATCCCAAAACCAGCCCAGCTTATCCCTGCCTCCCTAACCTGTTCTTCCTCTCACCTATCCCCTCCTCTCCCCTCAAGCCGCACCTCCATTTCCTACCCACTAACCTCATCCCGCCCCCTTGACCTGTCCATCCTCCCCGGACTGACCTATCCCCTCCTTACCTCCCCACCAATACTCACCTCTAAATGCTCCATCCCCGCCCTTTCAACTTGTCTGCCTCTTCTCCGCCTATCTGCTCCTCTATCCACCTTTGATCCGCCTCCCCCTCTCTCCCTATTCATTTCAGAATCCTCTCCCCATCCCCCTTTCCTGATGAAGGGTCTAGGCCCAAAACGTCAGCTTTTGTATTCCAAAGATGCTGCTTGGCCTGCTGTGTTCATCCAGCTCCACACTTTGTTATCTCGGATTCTCCAGCATCTGCAGTTCCCAATATCTCTGACTTGTTCCTACCATGCTTCTTGTTATCTAAGAGCAATACCCCTTTTGCAGATATTCTATGGTGATGTATCCCTTGCACTAATCACTAGATTTGCCCAAACAAAACAAAGACTAAACAGAACCACCCCAAACAAACTTTACCCAGTGCCCCTACCAACAACTGTGCCAGCAGCGGTCATCTGTGAAGATACTACATGGTTATAGCGACACAGGTTTGATCCCCAACCATGCAGAGAAAAAAACCCAAAAGACCCAGAAGAAAAAAAAATCAAGTGATTTTACCACTTAAGAACTTTATCAATTTAAGAACTTTACCAATTTAAGAAATTTACCAGTTTAAGAACTTTACCAGTTTAAGAACTTTGCCCGTTTAAGAACATTACCAGTTTAAGAGCTTTACCAGTTTACGAAGACAGAGGCTATTAAATAGCTGCTAAAATGTGATTACTAACAGACAGAGAGAGACAGAATCACAACTTGGGAAGCTGCAAAAATAAAAGGCAAGCTCAGCGTTCCAAAGTCAAAACTTCATTCTGAAGCTTGTAAGAAGCGTGTAGCTTGCCCTCCGAGGGTGGTTTTGGCTAGGAAGGCAGAGAAAAGCTAGCTGTATTTTAAAGCTCCACAGCCATTGGAGGAGAAGAAGAGGCAACTGAAGGCTCCACAAGGTAAAGTTATAGATCCTGAAGGGGAAAGGGGATATATTTATGAAAAATGGGACTTGGTGGCAAAGGAAGGCAGGAGAATATCTTCACTTCCCAAACTGTGTATTACTGCTATTGACATTGGACTCCAAGAGATATGAGTTCAGGGAACAGTGAAAATGCCACACAAGAATTTAGATAGGTTGTACAATATTAGGAAGGCCCCAGGACTTATTTAAGATGAATATTTAAGGAAACACAGTTAAAACATCTAACAAGGGAAATGTCAGGTAGAATTAGAGACTTGAGAATCCATAATTAAGCCATGATTTTGGCAGGTGGCTTTTTAAAGGGCCAGAACCAGAAATATCTATTTGAAAATGTGTATTGATGAAAGTGCTTGGTGTTTTAAATCGTGAAAGGCAGGAAAATGCTCCTCTTCCCTGGAAGAAGTGGTAAAACTCCATCTTTGCAGAAGGTTAGTGAGAATGAAAAAGATGGAAAAATGTTACAAGGAGTACAGAAATACAACACTACAGAGAAACAGATTTTTAAAAAGCCTGAAAGCAGCAAATTACTACAGAGCAGCTGGTAATAGGATGTAATGCTTTCTTGAAGAATTCAACATACCACTAGAGGAATACAGACTTTGTAAGGCTGGGAAATGAAGTAAATCCTGTCACATTACTGTGGTACTAACGTAATAAGCTCTATGTTTATTCAACTTGAAACAGTGTCTGTGAATATAAGAATACTGAAACAAGTGTAGCCACATAGGAAATAGCAGGAGTAGGCCATTCAGCCCTTGAGCCTGCACATACATTCAACATAATCATAGCTGATCATCCAACTCAGTCCCCTGTTCCAAATTGCTCCCCATACCTTTTGATCCCTATAGCCCTAAGAACAATGTCTAACTCCTTGAAAATGTTCAATGTGTTGGCCTCAACTGCTTTCTGTGGCTGAGAATTCCACAGTTCTGTTCCACAGAGCAGCGGATTTAAAGCACTACAGAGAAGACACTGATTTAAAATGTCTTTACAGCGAGACAATTAATCATCCAATTGGAAGGGAATAGGGAAAATGTAATACTTTCTAGTGGATTAAAAGTCAAAAAAGGGGCGAGGGGTGATTCTGAACATAAGACTGGGATTCATGGAGGTAATTTGCCCATGAGATACAGCATTTTGCTAAAATCAAACAGTACATGCAGATGTAGCGTATGGTTACAGAGATGCAGAAAAGGAGTTTACATATACTCAGGCATTAATATGGGTAGGACTTAGACAATGTCAAGTAAGGTCTTGGATAGTGTAGTAGAATAGAGAGACCTAGGGATTTAGGCACATAATTCTTTGAAATTTGCATAAGATGTAGCCAGGGAGGCTAACAAGGTGTTTAGCAAATTTGCTTTCATTCCTCAGCCTTTTGAGTATAGGAGTTGGGAAGTCATGTTGAGGTTTTACAGGACTTTGGTGAGGCCTCTTCTGGAATACCTTGTCCAATGCAGGCCACTGTTGTAGGATGGATATTATTAAGCTGGAGAGGATACAGAAAAGATTTACTAGAATGTTGCTAGGAATGGAGGGTTTGAATTATAAGGGGATGCTGGATTGGGTGGGACATCTCTCCCTGGAGCATAGAAGGTTGAGCGGTGACCTTGAGAGATGTTAATAAAATCATGAGGGACATAGATTAGGTGAATGGCAGCTATCTTTTTCCTAGAGTGATGGATTTCAATACTAGGGGGTGTATTTTTAAGATGAGAGGAGAAAGGTTTGAAAAAAGGACATGCAGGACAAAATTTTTTACACAGAGTGGTTTGTGTGTGGAATTAACTTCCAGAGAAAACGGTGGATGCAGATACAATTACAATGTTTAAAACACATTTGGATAAATACATGGATTAATAATGTTTGAAGGAATATGGGCCAAGCGCAGGCTGGTGAGACTAATTTAATTTGAGATTTTGGTCGACTGGTTGAACCAAAACATCTGTCTCCAAACTGTATAACTCTAAAACATGGTGCAGTGTTTTCGTTTAGAAGGGATAGCTGAGGCATTATTTGGGAAATTGGTGATCCCAATGATGTGGGTTTCAAAGAGTGTGTTTATTTCAATGGAATGTCCTATACAATTGAACCCTGTTGCCACTGTGGAAGGCATGACCCCTACCAGTTCCCAAAGCTAAAGAATCAAAAGCTGCAGCTTTCAGAGATAAGAGTGTGGAGCTAGCTGAACACAGCAGGCTGAGCAGCATCTTAGGAGCACAAAAGCTGACGTTTATCTCTGATCACAGCTTTCAGAGATGATGGGATACACCGTTCAGGGAGAATAACTCTCATGAGCATCGGAATACTACAAGTTACACCACAGTGCAGCACATACACACCATCGACTCTCTTGTATATTGTTCACAATCAACCATATTATGGCTTCGACTTTCTTCAAACAGTGGAAAAAGCTTGGCTGCTTAGCAGAGAACTTCCAGTCCAGAAACAAACAACAGTCGACACTGGCCAAAGGGAAACCTGGGAAAGATTTCATTGAGTTTAAATTCCACCAGCTGCTATGCTGGGATTTGAATCCATGTCACTAAAACAGGTGCCCAGGTCTCTGGATTACTAAACCCATAGCATTACCACGGCTGTCTCCCATACTTTTTCTGCCCGCACACTGAATGCTCCTATCACTGCTCCGTAAGAGTTCTTTAACATTGACTCATTTTAGTTATTTTTAAAACTGAAGGTCTTTTTCTTGTTTCATCTCTCCCCAAGATCATCAATGTCACTTCGGACCCTTTACATTACTCCCTGGGCTAACGGATCTGAAAGAAAATTGCCCAAAATGATAAGGCCGCATTATAAATTCCTGCTTGAAAAGAAAGGAGGATATTAAATTGTCCTCTTAAACTAACCTTTTCTTTCATGCCAGAGATAATGGGAACTGCAGATGCTGGAGAATCCGAGATAGCAATGTGTGGAGCTGGATGAACACAGCAGGCCAAGCAGCATCTCAGGAGCACAAAAGCTGACGTTTCGTGCCTAGACCCTTCATCAGAGAGCTCTCTGATGAAGGGTCTAGGCCAAAACATCAGCTTTTGTGCTCCTGAGATGCTGCTTGGCCTGCTGTGTTCATCCAGCTCCACACTTTGTTATCCCAATTTTCTTGTGTTCATCTTTTAAATGGAGGATTGTCATTTAGGACTTTATAAAAATGATTTGCCAACCAGCCTTCTGAAGTAAAACCTTACATTGTGGCATTCCACTGACAGAAAGCCTTCTGCATTCCCTGCCCATTTTCTAAAGGCACAAAGATATTGTTTGTTGGAAAATTTCAAGAGAGTAAGTGTCCTCACGTTGAACACAAATAAGCAACAGCTGCTGAAGTTCCAATACTTTTATTTGTTTATCAATCACAATTCTCCTGCATATTACACAAATTATTTTTTTTAAATAGCTCAAGTCCAGTCAGAACGACTCTCTGCTAATTTCCTGTTTGACAGTGAACTATATCTCGCTTTCCTCCAGCATGCCAACCAATTGTAATTGTCCCTGTTTGAGAATAGCAGGGAGGGGTGTGGGCTATTGGATGAAGCAGGAAGCTCCTGGCATCCATTGTTAGCTTTTCTCCCCCACCAACCTGCGGGGAACGTAGCTAATGGTGGACAGTGTTCTGATCACAGCTATTAGTCACAACACTCAAGCTAGATCCCAGATTGAAACCTAGCTGGATGGGCTAGATGTTTAACTTTTGCAGTTGGTTAATGTGGTGGTTAGTCACTGAAACATATTCATCCAAGGCTGCAGATGTCAGAGTTGCACAGCACGGAAACAGACCCTTCGGTCCGACCAGCCCATGCTGACCATCATCCCAAACTAAACTAGACTCGCCTGCCTGCACCTGGCCTATGTTCCTCCAATCCTTTCCTATTCATAAACTTATCTACGTTTATGTTAAACATTGTGTCAACACCCACCTTCTCAAGAAATTCATTCCGCACACAAACCAGCCTCAGTATAAAACATTTTCCTCTGCGTCTTTTTTTTCTAAATTTCACTCCACTCACCTTTAAAAATATGCCCCTGGTCTTGCTATCCCCCATCCTGAGGAAAAGACAACTCCAGCTTAATAAGAGAAGTATATTAATAAAAAACAGAAATAAACAATCAAAGCTAAGTGACAGTTGAAAAAGTCTTTACACAAACATATTAAATCCCAACACTATCAGCTATGCAGACTCAATCCCAGAGAAATATCGTTTCTATCTCAGCTTTACTTTGCTAATGCTTGCCATTTTCCACTGGAATTAGGACAGTGAGGCTAATGCTTTTGAACAGGCACAGACTTGATAGGCCAAAGGGCCTTCTTCTGTGCTGGAGGTCCCTCTGATTTGCTTTCCATTGGACTGCTGAGACTATGAGCTCCATTAGCCCTGGTGAGTTTTCTCATGCAATTCTCAGCACCAGGCCTGTATGGCTTATGCGCTGAGCAAGAGCTGAATTACTACTGGGACCTCACAGAGCTCCCAGCACCAGGGCCATTTGGGAAATCCAGCAGGTCAAATATTGCCAGTGAGGAGCTGCCCTTTATAGTGCTGTAAGGACATGGGATAGGGCATTTGGGACTGAGATGAGAAATTTCTTCACCCACAGAGTGGTGAGCCTGTGGAACTTCCTGCCACAGGACGCAGTTGAGGGCAAAATATTCAGAGTTTCCAAGAAGGAGTTAGTTATAATGTTTGGGGCTGAAGGGTACAGGGGGTATGGGTAGAGAACAGGGACACGGTGCTGTGTTGGATGATCAGTCATGATCATACTGAATAGCAGAGCAGGTTCAAATGGCTGAATGGCCTACTCCTGCTTCTATTTCCATATTTGCTATGTCTATGTAAGTGCTCTGAGAGTATATGGGTGCTACATAAGTGCAAACACAAGTTCACATTCATAAATGCATTGCTATATATGCCAAGGTCTGTTTGATTCACTGTCACTGTAGCTGCTGCTATAAGAACCAAATTACATGGGCTCCCTTATTTTAGGACCATGTTGTCCTAGATCGCTGTCCCAATACCTGGCATTGTACAACAGTTTTTCATTGTTCAGCGTGGGGACCATCACATACTGGGAAGCTTTCAAATGGTTGAAATTGTTTAATTTCAAATCAGCAACAGCGAAAGCACTCTAAAAACAAACAAAACTAATCTACTTTTACTTCTCAAACTTTGAAGCAGCAGTAAATTTGATCACTGTAGCAAGCTAACATCTATCGGAACCACCATCAGTGAAGTCCTGTCTGGCTTGTTGTCTTGTTCTATCATGTTGAAGGTGATATTCCTCCTCTGCAATGTCCTTGTCTTCCTCCTCAGTAGACTACTGCTGTCCTAACTCTTTAGCCCTCAGTCCATTCCATGCTGTTTGGCCTGCTCTAGTTGTGCAAAGCATGGTAGAATTACTGGGCACTTTCCATCTGGATTGTACTCTGAGGCTGCCTTCCCCTCACTGATCCAGGCATCAGAATGTTATCTTCAGGAGGCCTGTTGTCTGCTGCACCATGGCCATGGTGGAATTGTCCCTGCCTGCTCTTACGTATCTATGCTTGGCCTCAGTCAGGGAGTTATATGTTGGAGTTATCAGCCCTAGTTGCTTGCATAGCATTTGTCTCCCAAGAAACATTCTTATAAGGCACTCAGCACTTGAAACACAGCAAGAACATGAGATTTCTCAAGGATATAGGCATCCTAGCAGCTCTCAGGGTAGCTGGTGCAGCGTTCTTACAGGTAGTACAAGTATCGCAGATGACTTGAACCCTTTCCTGTTGATGAAGTTTGCTGTGTTACGATCTGGCTCTCAGTGTACAGTCTCTAACACCCTGCCCTGTTATGATCTGGCTCTCAGTGTACAGTCTCTAACACCCTGCCCTGTGGCGAAACCAGTTGGTATTGTAAGCAAATCTTTTCCATAAGAGTCCTTGCGGTGTGGAATCAGGCCCTTCAGTTCAACAATTCCAGACAGACTCTCAGAAGAGCATCCTACCATGACCCAGACCCCTACCCTAACCCGCTAACCCTGCATTACCCATGGCTAACCCATCTAGACTGCCCATCCCTGGACACTATGGGTGATTTCACATGGCCCATCCACCTAACCTGCACATCTTTAGACTGTGGGAGGAAACCGGAGCACCCGGAGGAAACCCACGCAGACACAGGGAGAATGTGCAAACTCCACACAGACAGTTACCGAGGCTGGAATCGAACCTAGGTCCCTGGCGCTGTGAGGCTGCAGTGCTAACCACTGAGCCACTGCTGCCCTTTGGTATATTCGGTATGTTTTGGTACATCTTATTTTACCTTCATTGCTTTTGTTCATTGACTTGTTTCTACTGCAGAATCATGTGCTTATGTTTCAGAGAGAGACCATTTCAATAAGATTGAACCAAAAAAGAAATTTTTGCCCAGGATTTGACTTGTTTGGTGATAACATTCGCTGGGAATGCAGCAAGTGGGATTTTGGAATTAAACTTTTTAAAAGTTAAACTTTTCCAAAGAGTCATACCGCACAGAAACAGGCCCTTCAGTCCAACCAGTCTGTGCCAAACATAATCCCAAAGTAAACTAGTCTCATCTGTTTGCTATAAATATCAAAAGAACTACGGATGCTGTAAATCAGGAACAAAAACAAAGTTGCTGGAAAAGCTCAGCAGGTCTGGCAGCATCTGTGGAGGAGAAAACAAAGTTAATGTTTTGGGTCCGGTGACCCTTCCTCAGAACTATTTCTGTTCTCACCTGTTTTCTGCTGGCCTACATCTCTCCAAACATTTCCTATTCATATACCTCTCCAAATGCCTTTTAAAAGTTGTAATCCACCATGTCCCTAGGAAGTTCATTCTACATACAAACCAACTTCTGTAAAAATAAAAGTTGCCCCGCATGAGTTTTTTTGAAATCTCTCTCCTCTCCTCTTAAAAATGTGCCCCCCTAGTCTTGAAATCACCCACCCAAAGGAAAAGGCAACTACCATTAGCTCTATCTACGCCCCTCGTGATTTTATGAACTTCTATAAGGCCACCTCTCAAGTCCTGCACTCCATAGAAAAAGCCCCGTCCTATCCAGCCTCTCCTTATAACTCAAGCCTTCCATACCTGGCAACAGTTCTAACAATTTGACAAATTTTACCCAAATTCTACCAACTTGAGAATTCCACAAGCTACAGCTATCAGCTAAGGAGACTGCTTTCCCTGAATTAACTTGCTCCTCCTGCTACAAAGAACATCTTTATCTTCTGAACAGAACTCTGGGTTCTAATGAACTAAAAGCTTCAAAATTTCCAGTCTTAGGTTAAAGCAAAACTAAATTGCCTTAAAGTATTTACTCTGCCTGTCACAAACCCAAGAGTATAAGCATTCACTTTAACACTAAAATGTTTTCCCAGGGGTCTCCTGTAACCCCATGCATTCTTTCAGCCAATGCATTGGATCTTTGTTCCAAATCACTTCTCAAACTTTATAAGAAAAACCTTTGCTGAACTAAATCATATTCATCTGCCTCTATTTTGAAATCCAAGTTCAAAATTATAACAGGAAGACCCCACAGAAATAGACAGAAGAAAGTCTTTTCAGATTTCTGTTATTATAATCTCGGGAGAGACCAGGAGCAAAAAGGAGACATCTGAAATCCCAACTATTTACTGAAGGAATAAAGTCACAAATTTCCACGGTTTAAAGTGAGCTTCCCCACTGTGGAAGAGTCAAACAAAGGAAAGGATGAATCATTATTATAGATAACCTCCTTCCCTTGAACATTCAGAAGCATCACAGAATCATGTATCATAGAATCCATGTATCACAGAAGCTGGAGGAACAACACCTCATTTTCTGGTTGGAGACCCTACAGCCCTCCAGACTCAATATTGAGTTCAAAAGTTTTAGGGCCTAAACTCTCCCATGTCCCAGCCCCCGACCCCACACACCAGGCCTTGTTACCACATAGCCTGCAGGTGCACACCTCCTGTTGTTAGTCACTAACAGCCCCCATTAACAATTATTCACCCTCCCAGCCTGATCGTTAGCAACTCCTTTGTCTGTCCAACTGTATTTCTCTTTCTTTGGGCTCTATCCTATCATTTACTCCCTATCCCACCCACCTCCCTATTTTCTGCATATAAACAGACGTTTTCCCAGCCACCATCAGTTCTGAGGAAGGGTCACCGGACCTGAAATGTTAACTCTGTTTTCTCCTTCATAGATGCTGCCAGACCTGCTGAGCTTTTCTAGCAACTTCTGTTTTTGTTTCTGATTTACTGCATCTGCAGTTCTTTTGGTTTTTAATCATAGAATCCCTACAGTGTGGAAGCAGGCCACTCAGCCCATTGAGTCCACACTGACCCTGTGAAGTGAATCCCACCACCTCACCACCTCACCCCCACCCACCCGTAACTCCACATTTGCCATGGCTAATCCACTTAAACTACACATCCTTGGACATTATGGGCAATTTAGCCTGTAACAGGTTAAAAATGAACCATCTGCAGTACCCAGGATTAATAGTTATACTCAAATAACTAGGCTGCATCATCGGTAATATCAGATTGTGTCGGAAAGTGGGACTGGGGCCTGTCAGAGGAAGGTTTTAGTGATGGCCAGCTCAACCAACCCCTTTGTACAGAAAAGATATAAAACTATGTTTCCCACAAAAGATCGATGATCTTCAGTCACAGCTCTGCGAACTAACTACAAATTTGAGTGTTGCGCACTATAAGGCAGACCAGATGGAAGAGAAGTAGCAAAATTAGGGAGAAAGCAAGAACTCACATTCTCCAGCATCTTCCACAAAATTCCCAAGTGCTTTACAGCCAATAAAGAGCATCTCTGAAATGTTGTCTATGTTGCAATATCAGTGAGTGTAGTGATGTCACAGGTTTGTTCACTCTGGTAGAGAACGCTGGAGACAGGAAGTTCCCTATCACATTTTCTCACAGCCAGCCAATCAGAAGAGCCAAAGGATGCTTTTCAATGTTCTCCTGCCATTAGATCACACTGGTCTGGACCTTAATCTGATTTTTTTTGAAGGATCATTCCTAGAGATGTGGGCATCATTGGCTCGACCAGCACTTATTACCAACCCCTAATTACTCTTGAGAAGGTATTGGTGAGCTGCCTTCTCGAACCACAACTGTCCATATGTTGCACACAATGCCCTGAGGGAGAGGGGTGCAGGATTTTTACCCAACGACACTAAAGGAACGGTGATGCATTTCCAAGTGAAGATGGTGAGTGGCTTCCCCACCCCTCACTAAAATCTCTTGATACTTTTATCCCACTAAAAAAAAATTGACCTCCAGCTGACCCTACACCACCCAGTCCAGTAACCTCCAGCCTTTTCAACACTTCAGGAGGGAATTTATTTCAAACACAATTCATATTTGTATAGCTCTTGAAAGGTCATAAACCATTGCATTCATGGGATAATTCTTAAAACAAGATCTCCCAGTGAGCTACATAATGTGGCATTCAGAGCATTTGGTTAAAGCAGTGCCTTAAAGGAGGAAAACAAGATGGAGGGACAGAGGGGTTTAGGGAGCGAACCTCAGAGCCCAGTGCTCAGACATTTGAAGATCTGGGCATCAA
The DNA here is from genome assembly GCF_030684315.1 of Stegostoma tigrinum. Classification (NCBI taxonomy): domain Eukaryota; kingdom Metazoa; phylum Chordata; class Chondrichthyes; order Orectolobiformes; family Stegostomatidae; genus Stegostoma; species Stegostoma tigrinum. Next base: position 6,832,082 of record NC_081379.1, on the reverse strand, counting down.
CAATGGGGTGATCAAAAGCCATGGTGATCCAGGGGCCAGAATTAAATGTGCACAGGTATCTTGAAGGATTATGGAGTTAGAGGCAGTTAGAGATTGGGAGGAGGTGAGGCCATGGTGGGATTTGAAAGCAAAAATGGAATTTTGTAAATCTACAGGTTGTTTGACCAGGAGCCTTTGTTCTGAACCTGTATTTAGCCACCATTGGCGTTCCTCTCCAATGTATCTGTGTTAGATAATCTACCTCCACGATAAACAAATCCGTGCAAGGACAGGCAAGGAGACTTCAGTGTTTGGCAGTTCTTCATGCTAAGTGCTTTCGTTTCTACTTTATTTCTGCTTCTTTCATCACTTCGAACATTTGTGCTCCCAGTGCTGTTGCAGCACAACAGGTGTTAACAGATCGGGAGCACAGAGCTCAGGGAGATCCCTCCAAAAGCGCAGAGCTGGCATAATGGGTGAGATTGCTGCAGTCTGCTTGGGTGACCTGTGTCAATCTGCCTCTGTTTACATTGGAAACATATTTCTTCCAAGGATATCGATGGCAATAGAGATGGCCAAAAAAGAAGAACAGTGGGGAAATCAGAATTTTAATCTTGCTGAAACTTTTTATTTTGCTGTTATTTGGACAAATCAGGCAATGTTGGCAATCTTACAATTGTCCTTCCGAACAGGATGGCAAAAATATTTTTGTTTTGAGAAGAAGGGTCCCGAGCCGAAACGTCAACTTTCCTGCACCTCTGATGCTGCCTGGCCTACTGTGTTCCTCCAGCTCCACACTGTATTATCAATAACATATTGCTCTTTTCAGCAGGATGAGAATTGTTTTTAGAGTCATAGAGTCATACAGTGTGGAAACAGACCCTTCAGTCCAACTAGTCCAAGCTGACCCACTTCCCAATCAAAACTAGTCCCACCTGCCTGCGTGTGGCCCATATCCCTCCAAACCTTTACTATTACTGAATTTATCCAACTGTCTTTTAAATGTTGTAACGGCACCTGAATTTACCACTTCCCCTGCATTAAAAAAATTGCCCCTCTTGTCCTTTCTAAATCTTTCTCCTCTCACCTTAAAGATGTGCCCCTAGCTTTGAACTCCCCCACCCTAGGGGAAAGATCCTTGCTGTTTACCTTATCTTATGATTTTGTAAACCTCAATAAGCTCACCCCACAACCTCCTACACTGCTGTGAAAAATGTCCCATTCTTTCTAGCCTCTCCTTACGACTCAAACCCTCCCATTCCCGGCAACATCCTAGTGAATCCTTTCTGAACTCTCTCTAGTTTAATAATATCCTTCCTATAACAGGGTGACCAGAACTGCACACAGTACTCCAGAAGGGGCCTCACCAATGTTCTGTACAACCTCACCATGATGTCCCAACTCCTATCCTCAAAAGTCTGAGAAATAGATTGTTGATTAGCCTGTTGAGGTGCGTTATGACACACCTCAGACTTGACACAGGCTCAGAGGTAAGGGTACTGTACCACAAGAGCCCCCACATTGTTTCTTTTTAAAGAAAAGGGTGTTGAAATGCATGTTGCATGATACATTCTGTGATATTTACTCAAACTTTGCCTGATGATGCAAAATTGTAAACATCCCCCTCCAACTCTGTAGTTTCCTGCAGCCCCAGAACCACACTGCCCAACAATTAAGATCTCCAAAAAGCAATCTGCGATGAAAATACCAGAGTTTCAGGTAAACCAGGTACGTACAGATCACGTGCGGGTGTCCTTGTACAGCAAAGTTGTTTAAGGTGGAATGTAAATGTGTTGGAGGCAGTTTCAAAATACTTGGGATGAATGAATTGTCTTGTGATAATGCAATGGATAGGCAAGGCTTGTTTCCACTGGAGTTTAAGAGAGGGAAGGGTGTTTTGATTAAAGTGGAGGTCTTAACAAAGCAGACGTGGAAAAGATGTTTCCTTATTATGGCTCAGCTTAGAGCTAAAGAACACTGCTTTAAAGTTAGGGATCCCACTTTTAGGACAGAGATCAGGAATTGTTATTCTCTCTCAGGTTGTTATGGAACTTTGGAGCTCTTTCCATAAGAAGGCAGAGGTAGTGAATGGGGTCATTGAATATTTTTTAAGATAGCAGTAGATGGGCAAGTGAATTGGTAATGACCAGAGTTGAATGGGAAAGTGGAATTTAGAATACCAGCAGATCAACCATTATTTTACTGAATGGAAGAGTAGGCTTGAGGGACCAAATAGTCTACTTTTGCTTATAGTTCACACAATCATATATAAGCACTGCATTGCTCCAATTCTGGTTCTTGTGCTTTTCTGGTTTTGGATGTCCATTGGCAGCCTTGCTTTCACCTCCTGGGCTCTAGGCTCCAAACTTCCCTCCCAAAAGGGCGGCGCGGTAGCTCAGTGGTAAGCACTGCAGCCTCACAGCGCCAGGGACCCAGGTTCGATTCCATCCTCAGGCTATCCATGTGGAGTTTGCACATTCTCCCCGTGTCTGCGTGGGTTTCCTCTGGGTGCTCCAGTTTCCACCCGTGGGTCAAAGATGTGTGGGCTAGGTGGATTAAATTGCCTGTAGAGTTCAGGGATGTGTAGATTAGGTGAGTTAGAGGGGAATGGGCCTAGGTGGGATGCAGTAAGGGTTGGTGTGGACCTGTTGAGCCAAACAGCCTGTTTCCACGCTGTAGGGATTCTATGATCTATGAAAACCTCTCCATTTCTCTGTCCTCACTTAAGGTGCTCCTTAAAACCAACTTCTGTAAGATTAAGCTTTTGATCACCGGTCCTAATAGAGCAGAATGTGGTTCAGGCATCAAATATTTGATCGTTGTTCCCAAGCAATGACTTTGGATGTTTTCGTACTTGTTGCTGGCAGAAATTTCTTCCCCTGACCTCCTCCCTCTCATCCTGTCTCCTCGCTTGCAGGAATCAGGGTCTTCAGTTACATGGTTAGAAATAGTGGCTCTTAACCAAGTGAAGAAGTGAGCTTTGATTTGTGCTCCTGAGATGCTAAGGGTCTAGGCCTGAAACGTCCGAGATGCTGCTTGGCCTGCTGTGTTCATCCAGCCTCACATTTTATTAGCTTTGAGAAGAGATCTGTTTGAGATGTTCAAGATTAAGGTGGATCTGGACAGAGGGAGGCTATCCCCATTTATGGAAGGGTCAAGAAGCAGCGGACACAGATTTAAGGTGATTGACAAAATAACCAGGGTTGAAATCAAGAAAAACCTTTTGACACAGCGAGTGCCTGCGATCTAGAATGAGCTGCCTGACAGTGTGGTGGAGTCAGGTTCAAACATGAATTTTTGAGGTATTAGATATATACCTAGATATACAGATATATATAGATATTAGATATATACCTACAGGGTAGTGCATTTGTAGGGCTGTAGGGAAAGACCAAGGAAGTGGGACTGGCCATGTTTTTCTGAACAGAGAGTTATCTTGCATATAATGGGCCAAATGAGTTCCTTCTGTACTCAAACTATGCTACAATTCTAATGTTAAATACTATAATGCTATTATACCTGTTGTAACAGTGGAAAAACATGGGCTATTGATGTCAACCATCTTATTTTAATAGCTTTCGTGAACTAAAATTGTTTCAAAAGGATGAACACTGACTTAACACAGCTACAGAAATAATCTGACCACAGACTGAGCCAAATTCAGGAAACCAGTGTGTAGTAATCAACACTGTCTGATTGAAATTACCATTTTATCCAAAAACATTGAAGCCAGGGCAACTGAGTCAGATGTCAAGAAAGTCACACATTCTGTCTCCATCTGCATGTCCCTTATTAGTGGCGCACAGTGGACATGACAGCTTCCCCATGCCATACTTGGCTTGGAGAGACAATGGGCCAGACTTAGGAACATACAAATGAACATTAACTCAGCAATTGCCTTTGACCAGGAGTAGGGAAGAAAGAAATTAGATTGGTTATAACAAGAACTGGAAGTCTCTCTCCCTGTTTCATCAACAGCTTGAAAGCAGAGGACAATAGTAAAGCAAATTAGAGAATCAACCATTCACTGCAAACTCCAAGCTACCTACAAGTTTTGTTAGTGCTAACTGTGGTGTCAGGTTAAAATCCTAACACCTCAAGAGCTTCAAAGGTTTTGAAACAATATAGCTTATATCTTGTTACAGAGATAGTAGGAACTGCCGATGGTGGAGAATCTGAGATAACACGGTGTGAAGCAGGATGAACACAGCAGGCCAAGCAGCATTAGAGGAGCAGGAAGGCCGACATTTCCCTGCTCCTCTGATGCTGCTTGGCCTGTGGTGTTCATCCTGCTTCACACCGTGTTATCTTAGCTGACATCCTTCCTTTCTTTACCGAACACTGTCTCTTTTTAAAACATTTTACCTGTGTTTGTGTGTACATTCGTCACAATTTATTATTTTTCTTGGGTTATTAAATAATAAAACTCCTCTTTCTCAAGAAAACTTACATTTGACTCATTAACATTGGTGTATTATCATATTTTAATTCACTGCAATAGCTGTGCACAAAAATGAATAAAAGCACTTGTTGCGATGTATAAAGAAGTGGTTAAGAAGAGGGAAGCTCACTTGTCTTGCACACCTGGGTAGAAACACTGATCATTCCTGAGCTTTGCTCCAAGTGTCTCTCTGCAGAATCTCCCACACCTAGCAGTTGCAGTTGTTGCTACTCAGGGGTTAACTGTGGGCTACTAATCATTTTGTTTGCATTATTAAACGCTGCAAGTTCACACATGATTTTCCTGTTCTCAGCCTGTGGTCCCTAGCTCCCACACAGCTGTGAAACCAACGAGAGGAGGGAAATTGTAATCATTTTGCTTAACAATAACCCGTCATTATAAGATGCAAAGCTTGCTGAGCAAAATTGCTTCAGAATCAAGTGAAAATGCAATGAGGCCAGCTACGAATGTATGAACAGGGAACAAGGGTAGGCCACTTGCAGCCTGCCACAGCACTCATGGCCAATATGGCTTTAACCTCAGCTCTATATTCATGCACATCCCCTGATCATGTTTCATTCCCTTGGAAATCAAGCATTTACCTCAGACTTTTAAAAATACTTAAAGATTCTTCCTCCATTACCTTTGAGGAAGAGAATTCCAACGATTCCCAAAATTCTGAAAGAAAAAAATCCATATCCCTGTTTAAGTTGGTGCCTTCTTATTTTTAAGTTATGACCCCTAGTGCTAGATTCTCTCTCATCCCTTTCCACATTCACCCAGTTAGGTCCCCCCAGAATCTAACCTGATCCTAATTGAAGATTTCAAACGCTACAGCATGGATTCAGGGAGGGGAGAGATGTAATTTATCAAACACAAGGCCAATCCCCAAAAATAACTGTGAATAGTGTGCTGTATTTAAGGAGGAACAGGCTGGAAAAAGAGATCCCTGTCCCAATGCTCAGATTGTTGGAGAAACTCAACAGGCCTGCCAGGATTTGAGGAGAGAAACAGAGCTAACATTTCAAGTCTGTAGGAGACTGATGGTTGATCTTACAGAGGTTTATAAATTCATGAGAGCCATAGATAAGATGAATTGCTCAGGCCTTTCCCCAGGGTGAGGGAATTCAAAACTAAAGGGGTAGGTGTGAGGTGAGTAGGGGAAATTTTAAAAGAGACCCAGGGAACAATGTTTTCATGCACAGGGCGTTGCGTATATGGAATGAACTGCCAGAGGAAGTGGTAAAGGCTGGCACAATTACAACATTTAAATGAAATTAGGGCAGGCATATGAATAGAAAGGTTTATAGGGATATGGACCAAAAACAGGCAGAGGGGACTAATTTAGTTTGGGAAACTTGGTCGGCATGGACAAGCTGGACCAAAAGGTCCGTTTCCATGATGTATGATGCTATGACTGTCCTTCAGCTTAAGCCTTACTCACAGAGCAAAAAGATTTAGGGCCAGAGGAGGTTCAGTGAAGTGTTGGTGGGACCTCGTGGCTAGCTACGAAACATCTTCCTTCCACAAGACAATTGCTTAAAGAAACCAAAGCTCAGATGGAACAATGAGTGGTGGTCTCCATCAGCATTGTTCCATTCTCTAATTCTGTAAAACTGTTGAGTGTGCCTGAAGCATCTTTCACCAATAATTTCTGCCAAACAATGAAGCCAGGTTTTCTCCCCTTTCCTTGAATATTGTGTCTGACTATTTTTAAACCTGCTGTTGGTCTGAATCTTGTGGAAAGTGAGAAACCCTGTCAATGGGCCCGAAAGTAGGAGGCATCTCCTGGGACCCTGGGTGACATTGCAATCTGTATGGGAAAACTGTGCCAAGTGCTCTTCGTGGTGCCAGGGATCGAACCTACCAGGCACCTGGGAAATCTGCTGCTGTTTCTGAAAATCCTTTTCATGTTTGAAAACACCGAAGGGGAGGCGATGGCCTAGTGGTATTATCACTGGACTGTTAATCCAGAGATCCAGGCAATGTTCCATGGACCCAGGTTCAAATCCTGCCATGGCAGATGGTGGAATTTGAATTCAATAAAAAGTATCTGCAATTGAGGATCTAAAGATGACCCATGAACCCATTGTCGATTGTTGGTAAAATCCCATCTTGTTCACGAGTGTCCTTTAGGGAAGGAAACTGCTATCCTTACGTGATTTGGTCTACATGTGACTGCAGACCCACTGCAATGTGGTTGACTCTGAACTGCTCTCTGGGAATTAGGGATGGGCAATAAATGCTGCCCGGCCAGCAACGCCCTCATCTCATTAATAAATAAAGGGGAAAAAAAACCCTGAGGTAAGTATTCTCAGGAATTTGGCAAGCTACTGCACACTGGACTGAATAAAAACACTTTTTTTCTGTCCCTCTGGGAAGCTGCTGCAGTTATATGTTTCTTTCCCATTCCATCTAGCGTTCCTTGTTGCCACTCTCCAATTGCAGATGTTAGATACCCCAGAGCTGCCAGTCCTCTCAGCAGTGCCACCACTAGTGGGTGGTTTTTGCAGGCACAGCAAGCCGGTGAGTCAAAGGCTAGTCTCCCTCAAAGAGGGTTGGCGTTTGGGGGAACCAGGATCTCTCCATGGTCTATGGAGTGCCTCATCCTTAACATCCACTCTGCTCAGAGCCCACTGCATGTCCTCCTAACAGGGGGCAAAATGCCCATGAAAAAGCGATGTGGCACTCATTGTCCACTTTAAGCGTCTCACTTGGCACGCAGTCCACCAATTTTCCTGCGCCTGGCAAAATGGCAATGGGGATATATTTGGTATATTCCCTGTTCCCTGCCAATCCCAATTCCAAAAGGCATAAGAAGTTCCAGCCTTTAACATCTTGGTGACAAATGCATAGAATCACTTGTTGTTGTCACCATCAGTAAGACCCTCCATCGAGTTACTTTTTAGCCTTCCCAACGCAAATGAATGATAGCTGTAACTTCTCGAGTCTCTCTTCAGGGCTCTGCCCCGGGTAGTATTCCCCCATAGCTCTGCTCCACATTTCCCATTCGCTTTTAAATCCTTCCTATTGCACAGCAGTCCAAACCAGGCACAATGCTCCATTTACAGCATAATTAACATTCTGTAAAAGGTTAGTATTATCTCCTTGCATTTGAGGGATGGTGAAAAAAATATTGTCCCACCTTAAAAAACAATCCAAGGAGATGGTAATTGTTAAATACATATCCAGTCTCAGATTGCAGCCTCTGCTGACGTTTACTGTCCGTCCCCAAAATGCTCTTAAGAAGGTAATGGAGAGGTAGTTAATTTTTTTAAATTCTTGCAATTGCCCGTTCCCAGTTACCCTCAAGAAGGTGGTGGAGAGCTCTCTCCTCGAACCTGCTGTGGGTTTTCTTTTTTATTCATTCACGAGATGAGAGCATCACAGCATTTATTGCCCATCCCTAATTGACCCACAATGCCTTTAGAAAGGGAATTTCTGGATTTTGACCCAGTGACACTGCAGCTTGTGTGATGAAGGTGCTATCAAAATGTCCTCCAACAACAATGAAGAACGATTAACTATTCCATTAATAATCTCATGTTAACCCTCATAGCCTGTTTCTAATGGTTCCTTAAAGTTTTATGTTCTTTCCGCTCTTGTGGTTTCGATTCTTGTGGAATTTTTTTTGGATTCAGTATTGCCTTTCACAATCCTAATGTTACGTTATTTTGTTCTGCCCCTGTACTTCCTTTACCTGGTAAAAACCATATGGTGGCACAGTGGTTAGCCCTGCTGCCTCACTGCACCAGGGACCCAGGTTCGATTCCACCCTCAGGCGACCGTCTGTGTGCAGTTTGCACGTTCTCCCTGCGTCTGTGTGGATCTCCTCTGGGTGTTCCGGTTTCCTGCCACGATCCAAAAATTTGTAGGAGCAAATTACTATAGATGCTCAAATTTGTACTGAAAACAAAAAAAATGCTGGAAATCATAGCAGCATCTATGTTGAGAGAGTAAGCTAATGTTTTGAGCCGAGTTGACTCTTCATCTGACCTGACTTGTCAGCTAGGTGGATTGCCGATGCTAAATTGTCCATATTGTCCAGGGGTGTGTAGGTTATCCGTTGGGAATGTAGGGTTACAGAGAGAGAGTAGGAAGTGGATCTAGGTGGGATGCTTTTCAGAGGGTCAGAGGTGGACTCGATAGGCCAAATGGCCTGCATTCATTCTTACTGTGGGGATTCTATGATATAATTTCCCCCCAATCTCTGTTTTTAACCTTCTTCTTTGTTTAGTTCGATTTATTCAGCACTTGTTGCACTCAGGTTTTGCATGTCTTACTCATCAAACTTGCTTCATCCAATTTTAACTTTGTGCAAATGGGTAGGTACGCAATGAGTTAAAATCTCGCTCACTGCTGCACCAGTAACTCATCTCTTTATGGCATTAATGGACCAGTTGGTCCATTGGAACTCAATCAGTGACATCCTTGCTTCTCTGTCGGAGAGTCTAGGGTCCTGTTCCCCCACCAAAGACTTGAGCTGGAAAGTTTTGTCTGCCTCTTCGGAACAGTACTGAGGGAATGCTGCACTGTCAGTGGTACCATCCATTGGAAGCAATATTAAGCAAAGTTAGTCGCCTCAACTTAATGTAAAAGATCCCATTGCACTACGGGATGGTTCATCAAACTCTGGGTGGAAGTAGTTGGGACCCCATATGCAGAGCTGATGAGCTAAAACGTTACGGGTCTTGAAATCTGAGTCAGCAATGTCCACCAGGGGGTTTCCATCAACTATACAGCAGCCATGCTCCCTCTCTAAACCAGCCCTCGTTCCCATAGTTCTTGCATTTTTTTTTTCCTTTTTTCATTCACAGGATGAGGTCTTTGCTGGCTATGCAGTAGTTATTGCCCAGAGGGCAGTTAAGAGACAACCACATTGCTGGGGGTCTGAAGTCATATGTAGGCCAGACCGGGTAAGGATGGCAGTTTCCTTCCCTTAAGGGCATTAGTGAACTAGTTGGGTATTTCCAACAATTGTCCATGGCTTCATAGTCATCATTAGACTCATAATTCCAGATATTTTTCTAAATTCAAATTCCTTCATCTGCTGTGGCAGGATTTGAACCTGGTACCCAGAACATTATCTGGGTCTCTGGATTAACAAACCCCCGATAATACCACTAGGCCATTGACTCCCCTTACTGGGGGTGCATGAGAATTTTCAACCTTCAAATGGTGTTGTGGAGGGAAATCATTTGGCAATCGATTAAAGAATGATTAAAGAAATTCACCGCAATGTTCACAAATATTTATTCCTCAATCAGCATCATCAAAAGCTGAGTATATAGTGTTGCATCCCAGTGACTGCCATATTTTGTATGAGTGACCATGTCCAAAGTATTTTGCTGGTTGTACAAGATAAATTGAGGTTGTTAGATGTTAAAACTTTCAACTGACCTGCTGACAAAAATGCACTGCACTCAATCCCTGGAAATGATCTTGAGAGAGTTGAACAAAGAAGAAAAGGAAGACAAAATCTCAGAATCTGCAGTAATAAATCAGGCAGTGGATGATCAACACTTTATCATTTCATTAAGATTGCAAATAGTACTGGATGAATGGTCTCCAATAGTAAGACTAGCCTGAGTACCTCCGAGCTTCCTGTTCTTAAGATGCAGCCATGAATGGGTTTTTCAAAAATATCATTCATGCAATGTAAGAGTCAGTGATTAGGCCATTATTTATTGCCCAGCCCTAATTATCCAGGTGAGTCTGGAATCACACGTAGGCCAGACCAGATAGGAGCAGTAGATTTCCTTCCCCAGATGTGCACCAGGTGGGGTTTTCCCTGACAATGGTTCCACGGTCATCGTTAGAATCCCTACAGCGTGGAAACCGGGTCATTCCGTCCATCAAGGGCACACCGACTCTCTGAAGAGCATCCCAGACAGACCTAATCACCCTAAACTATCCCTGTAACCCTGCATTTCTCATGACCAACACACCTAACCTACACACTCTGGGCAATTTAGCATCACCCACCCACCAAACAAACACAGCTTTGGACTGTGGGAGGAAACTAGTACACCCAGACGAAACCCACACAGATACAGGGCGAGCATGCAAACTCTACACAGGCTGTTGCTGAGGGTTGAATCAAACGCAGATCCCTGGCTCTGTGAGGCAGCAGCGCAAACCACTGAGCCACCGTGACTCATAAGACCATAAGACATAGCGGCAGAAATTAGGCCATTTGGCCCATCGAGTCTGCTCTGCCATTCAATCATGGCCAATAAGTTCCTTAACCTCATTCTCCTGCCTTCTCCCCGTAAATAAGACTAAAATTAAAATTAACGTCAACTTTTTTTAAAAACTGGATTCAAATCCCACTATCTGCTGTGGTAGGATTTGAACCCATGTCCCCAATACCGGGATAATTAGATTGATAGTCTATCGACAATGCCCTCAGCCATTGCCAGCCCTCCCACCCCCATTAAAAAGCTCCACACCCTTGTCATTTGGGACAATTTATAGTTTACATTTAACTGAAAACTCCCTTCGCTCCTTTTCTCATTTCTCCAATCCAGCTGATTCACTGATGCTATACAACATAAATAAGCCACGAGTTCAATAACTCTTATATTCTTCACTTTTAATCACTCACAGTTAAATCAAGATATATTGAATGAAACATCTGGGAAATTACAGCAATAGCTTGCATTCCTATAGTGCCTTTGCTGTAATGTAATGACTCAGCTGTACCACAGGAATGTTATGAGATTTTAGGCAAAGTGTCTAAATGAGTGGTGAAAGTGGTACATTGGAAGTAGTTTTTAAAGGAGAGAGAGGAAGGGGAATAGATTTATCAAGGGAACGGTCACATGGAACAACATACACACAGGTTATAAAGAAACCTCAGAAAGCATGGCTTGGATAAAGCCATTAAACCTTCAGATCTATTTATTCCACAGTTCACCCTATCTCAACTCAGCCTAATTCTTATGAAGAAAGATTGTTGGTCATGCTCTCTCACTCTGGTAAGGGTGAATCAAACAAAATTACAGAATGTCTCCCAAACTTCACATTCTTCCACTGAGCAGGTTCAATCTTTGGCATGATATGGCCCTTGCCTTACTGGCTTTCCCCTTGCTCTCATCAGGACACTTCACAAGAATACTAAATATAAAGATGTTGTACCGCATACGCAGTAAGTGCTGATTTGTTGGATGATGTTGGATGAAAGTTTACAATTTAGACTGAAATTTCCTTTTTAATTCGTTCACGGAAAGTGTCCATTCCTAGTTGCCCAGAGGCTATTTAAGAGTCAAACAAATTGCTGTGGGGCTGGAGTTGCATGTAATCCAGACGTATTTCCTTCCCTAAAGTGGATCAGTGACCTATATGGGTCTTTATCACAATCAACAATCATTTATATGGTTGTCACTAAACTAGCTTTCTATTAAATTCAAATAGCACCAGCTGCTGTCATCAGATTTGAACCTATGCCCACAGAACATGAGCCTGGCACTTGGGACTACTAGTCAGTGTGATATTGCAACTACAGTGACATCTGTATGCCACATATCTGCCTAGATACTGTACATTTAGATAGAATCTGCCTGTGTGACAACTGATGAGATGTATGTTTCCCAGAAAACTGCTGAGCATTAGCAGTATAACATTATTGAATGACCTAATCATCAGGCCTGCCCTCCTGCAAACCCTGATATGACACTGAGGTAGCTCAGTGGTTAGCACTGCTGCCACACAGAGCCAAGGGCCTGGGTTTGATCCCATCATCAGATGACTGTGTGGCATTTATACATTCTCCCTGTGTCTGTCTGGATTTCCTCTGGGCGCTCTGATTTCCAAAGATCAAAGATGTGCAAGCTAGATGGGTTGGCCATGTCAGATTGCCCGTAGTGTCTAGGGGTGTGTAGGTTATGTGGATTAGCCATGGGAAGGATAGATGCATGGGTCTGTGTGGAATACCCCTCAGAGGGTCAGTATGGTCTTGATGGGCCAAATGGTCTGCTTCCACACTGCAGAGATTCTGTGATCCAAAAGCCCTGCCTGCTTACAGTGTGTGGCACAATAAAGGCTGGATAAAAAAGGCAGTTTTGTCTTTACAACATTAGAAACCTTTCCTATATCATATGGGTCAGCGAATCTCATATGTTCGTGCCTGTCGAGTTACAAGTGTCTATGCCCTCCATTAGCACTGAATAACAAGTTTCAATTCGCTGATAATCCATGACAAATTCGTGAATTATTGGGCACTTATTTTTGTTGATAACTTTGCACCATAGCATGGAGATGGAAAAGAATCCTTTGTAACACAAGAACGAGACACATTGTAGACCATTAATCCCACCCATTAAATACGCACATGGTGTTGGCTCTGAAAACGTGGTCTTGATAAAATTCAGATCAATTAGTCACAGCCTGTTACAACACAGGGCCACCCTGATTGTGAGAGCTCTGAAGATTATTTTCGGTTTGTGGAGGTATTTCTTGCCGCTGATTTAAAGCGAGCTGCGGTTGCATTCGGCAAATCACAGAACGGTGTTTGATGTCCCTGCCTCTGGAATAGAATGCTCAAGAGCCACCTGCCCCAGAGATATGTCGTAACCAGTCCAGACAGTTCGATTTAAAGGAAATAGACCATAAGACATGGGAACGGGAGTAGGCCATTCGACTCCTCAAGCCTGCTTCACCATTCAATAGGATCATAGATAACAAAGTGTGAAGCTGGATGAACACAGCAGGCCAAGCAGCATCTCAGGAGCAATGTTTATTTGTTAATCTTGGATTCTCCAGCATCTGCAGTTCCCATTATCTCTGATTCAATAGGATCATGCCTGTTCTAACATTCTTTGCATCCACTTACCTGCCTTCTCCCTGTAACTGATGATTCCCCGACTGATCAAGAATCTAGATATCTCAGCCTTGATTATACACAAGGGGTCAACCCCCCCCCCCCCACCCCCCCAGAGCTCTCTGTGGCGAGGCATTCCAAAGAAATTCCTCTTCATCTCAGTCTTAGATAGGCGCACCTTTATCATGAGACTGTGCTGTCTGGTCCTGGACACATAGCCACAGACATAGATTTGCACAGCATAGAAACAGACCTTCTGGCCCACCATGTCAATTCTGACTAATAAACATCAAGCTACACCAACCCCAATTCCCTGCACTTGGTCCATAGCCTTGGACTTTAAAGTGCTCATCCTGATGCTTACCGATGGTGAGAGAGTAACTACCTCCACCACCCTGTCAGACAGTGCATCACATACACCTACCACCATCTGGGTGAGAAACAATTCCTCAGGTCTCATCCAAACCACTTACTCCTCACCTTTAAACATACGCCATCTGGCCTTACACACATCTTCTAAGGGGAAGAGATTCTCAAAATCTGCTCTGTCTTTGCCTCTCCCAAGTGGACAAGCATTTACCCTGTCAAGCCACTTAAGAATGCTAAATAAAATGGTGTTTTTATTTTCCACACCTACAGAGTACATTTCTGGGCCCCACACTTTAGGAAGGATGGGAAGCCTTTGGAGTTACAGCAAAACAGGTTAATCGCTTACCATTATGTGGATGGACTGGAGAAATCGAGGGCTCTTCTGGCGCAGTGGTAAATCCTGACCTCTGAGCCAGGAGACCCTGGATTTGATTCCCACCTAATACAGAAGTATGTAATGCCATAAAATCCCAAACGTGTGGAAGAAAGCCATTCAGCCCATCGAGTCCATAACAACTTTATAAGGAGAATCCCAACCAGACTCACCACATCCATGTAACATTGTATTTCCTACGGCCTGCACATCCCTGAGCACTATGGGGTAATTTAACATGGCCAGTCCACCTAGTCTGCATATCCCTGGACACAATGGTTAGTTTAGCATGTCCAATCCACCTAAACTGCACATCTTTGGACTGTGGGAAGAAACTGAAAAATCTGGAGGAAACCTACACAGACACAGGGCGAATGTGCAAATTCCACACAGACAACCCCAAAGGTGGAATTAAACCCAGGGTCTGTGGCATTTTGCAACAATAATGCTGACCCACCATGCCACCCTGAACAGGTTCATTAAACATCTCAGGTTGACTGAAATTCTCCGAACAGGTTGATTAAAAATATCTAGACTGGAGAAACTGGGTAATTCACTTTTTAAAGAGGAGGAGAGCTGATAAATGCATTTAAAATCAGCATGGGTTACATCAACATCCTTTTATCTATGTAATATGATGGAATCACATCAAATCAACTGGGCATGGATAATGTTATACAGTAAATATAGAGAGTCTGAAGGGTTGATCAGAGGAACAGATTTATGGTGACTGATGAAAGAACCAAAAGCAGCAAACATATTTATCCAAGGAGTGGTTAGGATTTGGAATGCCAGGCCTGATTGGATGGTGAAAACTGATTCAGGAGAAGCCTTCAAAGAGAGAATTAGATGAAGCTTTGAATGCAACAGAATTGCAGGGATAATTGGAAAGGATGGAGGAGAGGGATGAACTGGATTGCTCATCCAAAGAGTCAGTGCACACAGGAGGGGCTGAATAGCCTCCTCTGGACTGTTCTATTTTATGATTCTACAAAGCCAAATGCCAGGTCATTTGATGGTCATGGCAACTTGAAATGGTGGCTGTGTTTTAAAATGAGACCACTTGCAGTGAGAGTGATGGCAGTTTGTTGTGGAAGGATGGGCACATTGTTGTTTAACCAGTGCCGCAAAGCCCTCCATTGAGATGTTCGCCACCCCTGAGCTGGCATTTGGTCTGGTCCACACTGACATAACTCTGATAAGGAAGGCTGCAATGGAAATCATAGAATACCCGCAGTGTGGAAGCAGGCCATTCGGCCCAACAAGTCCACACCACCCCTCTGAAGAGCAACCCACCCAGACCCATTCCGCCACCCCTGCATTTTCCCCATGTCTAACCCACCTAACCTAAATAAACCCACGCAGACATGGGGAGAACGTGCTAACTCCACACAGATGGTTGCCTGAGGGTAGAATTGAACCCAGGTGCCTGGTGCTGAGAAGCAGCAGTGCTAACCACTGTGCTGCCCTGAATAAAACAAAACCTATATTCCAGATATCACAACTCATGCAGAATAAGATCAATTTAATCAAACAGATGGCTGTTGGCCGAATAAGAACATTAGCTCAGATAATAAAACCAGGTTCCATTCATGAACAAGAAACACAGCTTATTTATTACAATAAACATATCCTTTAAGAAATGATAAAATGCATTATTAACTAATAATATGAAAATTTAACATAACCCCCCCCACTTTAAATCCAAACATGTGCGCAATCATTCTCAAATGAGGAGGTAATGCCCTAATGGTATTAGGACTGTTAATCCAGAGACCCAGGTAATGTTCTGGTTCAGGTCCTGCCATGGCAGATGGTGGAATCTGAATTCAGTAAAGATAAACCTGGAATTAAGTGTCTAATGATGACCATGAATCCATTGCTGATTGTTGAAAAAACCCATTTGGTTCATTAATCTCCTAAAGGGAAGGAAACTGCCATCTTTACCTGGTCTGGCCTCCATGTGACTCCAGACCCACAGCAATGTGATTGACTCTTAAGTGCCCTCTGGGAAATTATGGATGGGCAATGTATTCTAGCCAGAGGTGCCCACATCCTGTGAGATAATTTTAAAAAAGAAATGGATAGAACATAAAAAATCGATTGTGGTTGGAAAATAGAGGCAAAAGGGAACAAAGTCGAAATCAAATTTGGGCAGAATGAGGTGTCTTTCTCACAATTATTTTGTTTTTTTGTTGTTGACATAACACTATCATCAATTGCATCAATCCACAAATTGGTAGCCGGTCAGTTGGACCTAGGTCTTGACTTGGTTTTGACCTCTTTCTTTGCAGAGTCTTTGACAGCTATTTACTTTCCACTTAGAGAGGAAGAGAGAGAGGGAGTTGGTGTGCTTTCAGGCTGATGGAGATCTGAATGTCCCTCTGCTCTCTTGTTTCAGCTCCTTAAAACCAATCCAAGACCCATTGCTGATTCTTTTTCAAACCAAAGGAAGCTGGTTCCAGCTGGTCTCACAGGGGCATTGAAAGCCAGATTCAGCACAAGTTACATGCTGTTGTGTACCCAGTGACTGAACACCACACGGTTCCATTTCTTCCTTAGTTTTATTTAAAAATAATCAAAGCATGTGTTTTCCAGTTTACATTTCCAAATGAACTATGTTTCATCCCTAAAAGACATAAGATCTCACCTACGACAAAGGAAAAAAATTACCTCAGGACGTGTATCTCTGCCCTAAGAGGAAGGAACTTCTTGCAGTTTTCATTCACATCCGGGAAATATATTCTCCCAGACTCCAAAGAGACACATAACCTAAACTGATCATTAAAACGCAAGAACTAAAAGGTTAAGTAATTGAATTGGTTAAAAGAAATCATGGTTAATTGTATCATAGGACTAGGACCCTTGGTGCTTATTCTATCATTCAATGAGAATTATCTGCCTTTGGCCCGCACCCCTAAACAACTGTGCTGAACAAAAAAGTTATCTCTCTCAGATGAAATTAACAATTGATTTGGCATCCACTACTGTGTGGAAAAGGGATGTGAGCTTTCCCAAAATGCTGTGAATTAGTGATTAGTCATCACAACAGGTGTCAAACCCTTGATGTTCAATTTCAACAGGCTGCTTTTTTTTATATGTGAAACTTTGCGTCGAAAAGCTGTGTGTCCATCCCACAGTGTTTGATTGATACCACAATCTTGTCATTATCCATGTATCCAGCAGAGGGAGTTCATTTTGTGCTCCGTTTGTGAAACTCAGAGTCAGAAAATTAGGAACCGGCAGCTGTAACAGGAATATAAGTGCCGATTCTCCAGCGAGTAATCAGAGTTTGTTACGTAGGCAAAGGTGGCAGTCGAATTGTACACTGTAGAATCCCACGGAAAGATAAATCAATTGAATGACTTGTTGATCTGTTTTCATCTCTGTTTTTGAGTGAATAACATCGGTCAGGGCACTGGAAGAACTTTCTCTTCTCTGATTCAAACAGGATCATGGCATCTTTAACATTCAGCTGAGTGGGTAGACATGGCCTCAGTTCAATATCATCTCCACAGAACAAGGTTGTAAATTTTCCCACAAATATTTCATAACAATGGAAAGGCTGAGTCGCAATATTTTGCTTGAGTTGCCATGCAAGACCTCCCTGTATCAGCAAATGTCCCAGCTATTGAATACACTGAGGCGAAACCATTCACATTTTCAAATCTTTTTTAGTTTTACCGTGAGTCCTCTGAACTTCAAATTTAATGTTGACCTCGGTGTTTGTGCACCTTCTCTGCAGCCATAACATTGTATTTCTCGCTCTGTTCCATTCCCCTAATGCACTTTGTACGGTATCTGCCTCTAACTGCATGCAAAACAAAACTTTTCACTGTACCTGGGTGCATGAGACAACAATAAATTGAATCAAAAAGTGGGACTGAGGACTGCAGGGGTGTGAGGTACAGATACTCAATTCGCTGAAGATGAAGGTTAATCAGCCCTCATAAAAAATAAGGAACACCCTGGGATAAATTTCTCCAGTGTCAGAACTAAAAAACAGAGAATTGTGTGAAAAACATGAGAGGAAACAAAGGCTACTGGTGAACAGTTATTCTTCAGCCTCGAGACAAGAATAAAGTAGGGTCACTGGCGGTTAGCATGAGAACCATAACGTTTCAGGATGTATATTAATGATCTAGATCAAAACTTCAAAATATTTCCATAAGATTTCTCCTTTGAGGACTCCATGTGTTGCATGTATAAAATATTGTGATTCTGCCTGGCAGTTAGTCTGCTATGGGTTTACAAGTTGCACACACAGAAATCAGTTGGTTTGCTGTAATGCCTGTTTCTGCAATCAACACATCCATCCTAGGACAAGCCAAACAGAGACACGCACGAGAATTCCTAGAAGCATGGCGTTCCAACCAGAACTCCATCAACAAGAAGGACGGGTTGCATCTGAACTGGAAGGGCACCAATGTCCTGGGTGGAAGGTTTGCTCGAGTAGTTCGAGAGGGTTTAAACTAGTATGGCAGGGGGGTGGGAACCTGAGCTGTATACCGGAGGTGAGGGTTGATGCAGGTGAGGCAGTAGCAAGAGGTAGACCAGCTGGTGGGAAGGATTTTCCTGGGAAGGAACCAAGGGATCAGTTAAAGTGTGTTTGCTTTAATGCAAGGAGTATCAGGAATAAAAGTGATGAACTTAGAGCATGGATCAGTACCTGGTGCTTCTAGCAGAAGATTTGAATGGAGCTGTTTTTGTAAGGTGTGTTCAGGAGGGTTTCCTAACTCAGTACGTTGACAGGCCGACGAGGGGAGAGGCCATTCTAGACTTGGTGCTCGGAAACGAGCCGGGGCAGGTATCAGATCTTGAGGTGGGAGAGCATTTTGGTGATAGTGACCATAACTGCCTCACATTCTACATAGCTATGGAGAAGGAGAGGATTAGGCAAAATGGGAGGATATTTAATGAAGGAAGAGGAAACTATGATGCGATTAGACATGAGTTAGGAAGCATGGACTGGGAGCAATTGTTCCATGGTAAAGGCACTATAGATATGTGGAGACTGTTTAAGGAACAGTTGTTGCGAGTGATGAATAAATATGTCCCTCTGAGACAGGCAAGAAGGGGTAAGATAAAGGAACCTTGGATGACGAGAGCGGTGGAGCTTCTCATCAAAAGGAAGAAGGTAGCTTACATAAGGTGGAGGAAGCTAGGGTCAAACTCAGCTCTAGAGGATTACAGGCAGGCGAGGAAAGAGCTCAAAAATGGTCTGAGGAGAGCCAGGAGGGGGCACAAGAAAGGCTTGGCAGAACGGATTAGGGAGAACACAAAGGCATTTTACACTTATGTGAGGAATAAGAGAATGGTTAAAGAAAGAGTAGGGCCGATCAGGGATAGCATAGGGAACTTGTCTGTGGAGTCTGAGGAGGTAGGGGAAGCCCTAAATGAGTTTTTTGCTTCTGTCTTTACGAAAGAAACGAACTTTGTAGTGAATGAAACCTTTGAAGAGCAGGTGTGCATGCTGGAATGGATAGAGATAGAGGAAGCTGACGTGCTGACAATTTTGTCAAACATTAAGATTGACAAGTCGCCAGGCCCGGACCAGATTTGTCCTCAGCTGCTTTGGGAAACGAGAAATGCAATTGCTTTGCCACTTGTGAAGATCTTTGCATCCTCGCTCTCCACTGGAGTCGTACCTGAGGCCTGGAGAGAGGCAAATGTAATTCCTCTCTTCAAGAAAGGAAATAGGGAAATCCCCGGCAATTACAGACCAGTAAGTCTCACGTCTGTCGTCTGCAAGGTGTTAGAAAGGATTCTGAGGGATAGGATTTATGACCATCTGGAAGAGCATGGCTTGATTAAATGCAGTCAACATGGCTTTGTGACGGGCAGGTCATGCCTCACAAACCTTATCGAGTTCTTTGAGGATGTGACTAGAAAAGTTGATGAGGGTCGAGCTGTGGATGTGGTGTATATGGACTTCAGCAAGGCATTTGATAAGGTTCTCCAAGGTAGGCTCATTCAGAAGGTCAGGAGGAATGGGATACAGGGGAACTTAGCTGTCTGGATACAGAATTGGCTGGCCAACAGAAGGCAGTGAGTGGTAGTAGAAGGAAAATATTCTGCCTGGAAGTCAGTGGTGAGTGGTGTTCCACAGGGCTCGGTCCTTGGGCCTCTACTATTTGTAATTTTTATTAATAACTTGAATGAGGGGATTGAAGGATGGGTTAGCGAGTTTGCAGACGACACGAAGGTTGGAGGTGTCGTTGACAGTATAGAGGGCTGTTGTGGGCTGCAGCGAGACATTGACAGGATGCAGAGATGGGCTGAGAGGTGGCAGATGGAGTTCAACCTGGATAAATGCGAGGTGATGCATTTTGGAACGTCGAATTTGGAAGCTGAGTACAGGATTAAGGATAGGATTCTTGGCAGCGTGGAGGAACAGAGGGATCTTGGTGTGCAGATACATAGATCCCTTAAAATAGCCACCCAAGTGGACAGGGTTGTTAAGAAAGCATATGGTGTTTTGGCTTTCATTAACAGGGGGATTGAGTTTAAGAGTCGTGAGATCTTGTTGCAGCTCTATAAAACTTTGGTTAGACCGCACTTGGAATACTGCGTCCAGTTCTGGGCGCCCTATTATGGGAAAGATGTGGATGCTTTGGAGAGGGTTCAGAGGAGGTTTACCAGGATGCTGCCTGGACTGGAGGGCTTATCTTATGAAGAGAGGTTGACTGAGCTTGGACTCTTTTCATTGGAGAAATGGAGGAGGAGAGGGGACCTAATTGAGGTATACAAGATGATGAGAGGCATAGATAGAGTTGATA
The DNA here is from genome assembly GCF_030684315.1 of Stegostoma tigrinum. Lineage (NCBI taxonomy): Eukaryota > Metazoa > Chordata > Chondrichthyes > Orectolobiformes > Stegostomatidae > Stegostoma > Stegostoma tigrinum. The sequence continues at coordinate 6,811,320 of NC_081379.1, read as the reverse complement.
GCCAGAGACTATTTCCCAGGGCAGAAAAGGCTAACATGAGGGGTCATAGTTTTAAGCTGGTTGGAGGAAAGTATAGAGGGGATGTCAGAGGCGGGTTCTTTACACAGAGAGTTGTGAGAGCATGGAATGCGTTGCCAGCAGCAGTTGTGGAAGCAAGGTCATTGGGGTCATTTAAGAAACTGCTGGACATGCATATGGTCACAGAAATTTGAGGGTGCATACATGAGGATCAATGGTCAGCACAACATCGTGGGCTGAAGGGCCTGTTCTGTGCTGTACTGTTCTATGCTCTATGTTCTAACAAACACATTGATTTGGAGCCAATCTACCATCCTCTGAGAAAAAGAACAGGAAATGACACCACCAATGCAGGAAATGACATCACCAACCCAAGGAAACCTAAACAAATAAATAGAAAGCGGGACATAACACCAGCGCTTCGTCAGAGGCTCACTGATGATGTTACCTAGAATGGTGACGAAACGTCTGAAAACTAACCTTCCAGCTCAGCGAGCAAACTCACATCCAGAACCTCAACCTGAGCTACAAATCTTCTCAAAACTCATTTGATCTGAGTGTTTAGGATCATGAGCAGTGCAGGCAAAATAGATCAAGAAAAACTGTTCCTTTTGGTGGAAGCATTGAGTCAGAGGACACAGGCTTAACATGATTGCGAAAAGAACAAATGGTTATCCGAGGAAAATATTCTGCACAGCAAATGGTTGGGATATGGGATGCAGTCCCTGAGAATGTTGTAGAGGCAGATTCAAAAAAGGATTTCAAAAGAAATTGTATGTACATCTGAATGGGAAAGATTTGCAGAGATATAAGGAAGGAGAGTTTAGAGGGATTGGCCAATTTGTTGTTACAGAGAGCAAGCATCCCGTTCCATGAATATATGATGCTGTGAAATTATGTGAATTTTGTATTGAACATTGGTTAGACCAGTTAAGAGTACAATACACAGTTCTAACCATTATTTAATGAAGCATTGGAAAAGGTACACAGAAGATCTACAAAGCTGATACAGTAACTGAGAGATTATAAAGATCAAGAGTTAATGATCAGACTGCGGTCTCTTTTCTGTAGAAGAAAAAGTTGAAAAGAGGCCTGTTAGAAGTCTTTAGTAGTTTGAAAAGATTTGATGGTCTCGATGTAGAAAATAAGTTTCCAGATCTGCGACAGAGTAAAATTGAATTGCCATAAATATTAGATTATAACAATCAAACCCATGGGGACTTCAGGAGGAACCTCTTCAGGGTCTGTAGGAGCAGTAGGATTTGGTGATAGGGTGACAAGAAGAGTGAGGGAGGAGATTTGGGCCAGTAAGGGCAATGCAGACCATCAATGGTGATGGAGAGCCAAAGCGGGGTGGGGATTGATGGGGATTGGGGGCTAAATCAGAAGGGAGTTGGATGGGGAGGTAAAGCATTTGAACAGGTTGCTTGGAAAAATACCTCCTATCAGTTACTCCTTATGAGAGTCTGCAACAGACAGTCCATCACATAGCCTAATCTCTCTTTACATAAAGACATTGCCAGCCAAACCTTGATGCCGCTGTCCTCTGCACTTATGGAATTTTTCCTTCTGCTTCCTTGCATATTTTGCAGAACTCAAGATAAATAGAATCAGCTCCATATCCCATCTCAGGACAACAGCGAAGCCTGGAGAATTTTAGTCACTTAGGCATTGTGTGCTCTCTGCTTCGGCTGGGTAACTGATTGTCTGCATTGCCCCTAATGGTCTTTGCATGTAATTTCGTCAGCTGGGAACTTCGATAATTTATTGCAGTTAGCTATTAGATGGAAAAAGAAGCAACATGGCTGATTTGGTAATGGTGTAGGGGTTGGGGAGAAGATACATGTTAAAATAAAGCATGTGTTACTACACCCTTCTGGGGCAAATGGGATTTGACCCCAGCCCTCATAGCCCAGATGTGCGGGCATTACCACTGCATTACAAGAACTCCTGATAAGAATGGGATACTTCCAGATGGATGAGTTAGGATCAATCTAAGAGCCTTTTAAGCAATATCCAATTTGCCAATGCAGATCTAATTTAGGCTCTCACTCAATACTGTTACCAGCAATATATCCTGGACTGTGTATATCTGAGTGTAGAAGTGGAATTGGATATCCTATATAAAAGTCACCCTAACCCTGAAACTATCACTGAAGGAATGAGATCTGTCAATTTCTTACAAGGGCAATTTTCCAGCTCTTATAACAAGAGACCAGTATTTCAATTAAAAAAAAACCTTTGCTCACATCTATAACCGTACAGTTTATATTGCTGCACCTTCATCAGAGACGTAGATAGAGAATTTATAAAGGAATGAGGCTGCGTCATCTGGGCATGGACAGCACAGGAGAAAAGGATTTGTGAGCATTTTTCTTTGGGCACTCTTCCAGCACCATGAAGGATCTAAGTAAATGAAAATCCATTGCCTATGCTGCTTTCTGTTTGTGACACTTTGTGGGGATGATGGATTCTAAAACATTCTCTTATAAGCGTTTGCTGGTACAGAACTTGTTCTACCCTCAGAAGCTCAGGAAAACTTCCTCATTCCCCTCTTCCTCACTGGAGTTGTGACAAGCTCCCCTCATTGTATTCCTGCAGGATTCCTGGAAGAGTATAAGACCCTCAGAGATGGATGATGGTGTAGGCCTGCTGTAGTCTCACCAAAGCCCTGTAGGAGATGCACTAAATTTTACACACTGTCCATCTCCCCTATTCCAGCCCTCCAGGCCCACTCCATGCCCTCCACTACCAACACCCAGTAGCAGCGGTCTATACTATCTGTAAGATGTTCGATGTTAATTCACCAGGGCTCATTCGACAGCACCTTCCAAACCCACAAACTCTTCTACCTAGAAAGATGTTTGAAAGCTGTGACCTCCATTGTCTACATGACGTAAAGGCAACAGACACATGGGAAGAGCACCATGTGCAGCTTCTACTCCAAGCCCCTCACCATCCTGACTTGGAAATATATCGCTGTTCCTTCGTGTTGCTGGATCAAAATCCTGGAATTCCCTCCCTAAGAACATTGTGGATGTCTCTACACCACGGGGACCACAATAGTTCAAGTTGACAGCTCTCCACCACCTGTTTCAGGAAATTTAGGATGGGTAATGAAGCCCACATCCCATGAGCAAATTTAAACAAAACTACAGAGGGCAAGGAAAGATAAATGGACAGGCAAACACACATTTCTGCTGTTTGGTTAGACTTAGAGATTTCCAGGAGCTCGGAGACCAAACAAAAATGGACAGCCTGCTTGAAAGCTGGGCTGTGACAACTTCTGAAGCAATGATTGAGAGGTTGCATGTCAGGAACTGTCAATGTCAGCCTATAAACTCATTAATCACTGTCAGATTGTGCTGAAGGAGCAACACACCACAGGCTCCTTTTCCTCAACTGTCTTGGTCAGTTCCAAGCTGTGCTGTTTAATTTGCCCTGCAGTGCAATCAGCATTCTCTCTCTTTGAGGCCCAATAGGTTCTGTAACAGTCTCTAGTGCACACTGAATAAATGCTAAGTCAATAAATACATAAAATCTTTAGTAGTCCCTTAAAACCTTTTAAAATAAACAATAGTTCCACAAAATACAAACTTTCTCCTTAATGAGTCACTAGCAAAATAAGAAGTGGCCTGTTTATGTCATTGTGACATAAGGGCTCGTGTGGAGTTGTCACATTCCAAGATTTCCTATGAGGTTTCCATCATATCACGCCCCCTTCGACAGAAAAGTTACTACTCCCTACATTTTCAATCCCACCCTCTCCCCAACACTGTCACACCCCGAATGTGGCCACCATCACGCTGAACCCAAAGCAGTCTACTTCCAAGATCTCCCACTTTACACCTCCAAGGCTCACACCATCAAGGCCGGTCAGTGCCCAGCCCCCCCTTTTCTTCCTTTATTCATTCACGGGATGAGGGCTTTGCTGACCAGGCAACATTTATTGCCCATCCCTAATTGCCCAGAGGGCAGTTCAGAGTCAACCTCAATGCTGTGGGTCTGGAGTCACACGTAGGCCAAACCAGGTAAGGATAGCAGTTTTCTTTCCTCAGGGACATTAGTGAACCTGATGGGTTTTTATGACCATCGACAGTGGATTCACGGTCATCGTTAGATTCTTAATTCCAGAAATTCTTCATTGAATTTAAATTCCATATCTGCCATGGCGCAATTCGAACCCGGGTCCCCAGAACATTATCTGGGTCCACCAACCACCACTGGCCTCAGTCCTATCTTTATCTCAAGAGGCTGGTAATACAAAAGGAAGGGCATGAGATTCGTTTGTACATTTTGTTGATTGATGGGAAAACCCATCTGGTTCACTAATGACCTTTAGGGAAGGAAACTGCCACCTTTACCTGCTTTGTCCAACATGTAACTCCAGACCCACAGCAATGTAGTTGATTTTTAACTGCCCTCTGGTGGCAAGGAGATTCCCCTCCTGCGTTAAGATAGATGCTGGCCTCGCCAATGATGCCATCATCCCATGAATGATTTTTGAGAAACCTTATCAAACACTGTGCTCGACTCTGGACGTGTCCCCAGATACAAAATACATTGCTCTTGAGGGACAATGAAGTCCAGATTCACCAGAACAGTTCCCATTAGCTGAGTACCAAGGAATATAAAGCTAAGGTGGGTAATGGTTTTGAGAGACTGGTTTGGCCGTGACTTTTTAAAGTTCATTCTTAGGGTTTGGGCATTGCCAGCATTTATAACCTTTGCGCTGGAGAAGATAATAGTGAGCTGTCATCTTAGACTGTAACAGTCTATGCGTTGTAGATACAACTACATCGATGTTAGGCAGGAAAATCCAGCTTTCTGACCATATGACGCTGAAGGAATGACAATAAATTTCCAAGTCAGGATAGTGTGTGATTTGGAAGAGAGTGGTAATTCCATGTACGTGCTGCCCCCAATCTTTGGAGTTGATGGAAGTTGTGGGTTTGGAAGGTGCTGCCAAGCTTGTGATTGTTACAATGCATCTGGTAGATGGCACATACTGCTGTCACCGTGAATGTGGGAAGTGGCGGGTGCAGTGCCAATCAAGTGGGCTGCTTTGTCCTGGGTGGTATCAAGCTTTTCAAGAGTTGTTGCAGTTGTACTCATCCAGGTAATTTTATCACGTTTTAGATTTGTTACGTGGAGATGGTGAAAAGGCTTTGCAGAGTGAGCAGCGGGTTAATTGTTACGTGGAGATGGTGAAAAGGCTTTGCAGAGTGAGCAGTGGGTTAATTGTTACGTGGAGATGGTGAAAAGGCTTTGCAGAGTGAGCAGTGGGTTAATTGTTACGTGGAGATGGTGAAAAGGCTTTGCAGAGTGAGCAGTGGGTTAATTGTTACGTGGAGATGGTGAAAAGGCTTTGCAGAGTGAGCAGCGGGTTAATTGTTACATGGAGATGGTGAAAAGGCTTTGCAGAGTGAGCAGCGGGTTAATTGTTACGTGGAGATGGTGAAAAGGCTTTGCAGAGTGAGCAGCGGGTTAATTGTTACATGGAGATGGTGAAAAGGCTTTGCAGAGTGAGCAGCGGTTTACTTGAATTCCTAGCCTCTGATCTGCTCTTGCAGACTATGGTGACACCAGTTCAGGTTTTGGTCAATGGTAACCTCCAGCATGTTGATATGTAGAGGTTCTAGCAATGGTAATGCCATTGAATGTCAAGAGCCATTGTTAAAAATCCTGTTGTTGGAGATGGTCATTGTCTGGTACTTGTTTGATACAAATGTTACTTGCCAATATCAACACATGTCAGGATGTTGTCCAGAAATCTAGCATTTAGGCATTGACTGCTACGGTATTTGTGTGCAGTCGCGAATAGTGCTGAACATTGAGCAATCATTGACGAACATCCCCACTTCTGACCTTCTGATGGAGGGAAGCAGCTGAAAATGGCTGGGCCTTGAACACTACCCTGAGGAACTCCTGCAGAGATGTCCTGGAGCTGAAGTAGCTGGGCAACTGCTCTTGGTGCAAGTTCCGGCCAGAAGGGAGATTCTCCCTGATTCCGACTTGCTAGGGTTCCTTGATGTTATTTTTGGAAACATTGCTGACTTGATGTCAAAGGCAATCACCTCCTCTCTCCTCTTGAGCTCAGCTTCTTTTTCCAAGCCAGAACCAAGGCTCTAATGTGGTCAGGAGCCAAGTGGCCCTGTCAGAACCCAAAGTGAGTGTTAGTGAACAATTTATTACAGAATAAGTACTGCTGAGTAGCACTGTTGACTATGCCTTGTATTAGTATGCTAAGTTTCATGAGTAAACATGGAGTTTGGTTGTTGATTAGATTCGTCTATCCTGCATTTTTAGGCAGACCATACCCGGGCAATTTTACAACCTATTGGGCAGGTTCATGTTGTAACAATTCTAGAGTCAATTGGCCAAGGGCTGCATTCTTCCTTCAGCACTAATTCCAGAAGATCCTCAGTCGCCACAGGTTTTGCTCTATTCCATTCCTTCAGCCACATATTGACATAACTGAAGTGAATCAAACTGACTGAAGATTGGCCTCATGTGGTGGAGACTCTGGGAGGAGGCAGAGATGGGTCATTCAACTGGCACATCTGGTTAAAGATGAGGGTTGAAGAGGGGAACGGACTGAAGACTAGAAAGCCATCTTCTTGCTGTCAATGGTTCAAGGAGGGTCTTGCTTATTCTCCCCCTCAATAGGGAAGCAATTGTCATCATCCAATTAGGTCTGAAGGGATTTCTGAGGCTTAACAGATTGAGGGAACAAGCAATAGAGACATTCAATAACAGTTAATTGGGTTTGAATTGATTGTTTAAATATACGGAGCTTTAGGATGTGGAGGAGGTCATTTACGCTGACTGACTGCCCCAACCCACTCTTCTGCGGCTATGTTCGAATTTGAGTGTCCCTGGAAAAGGAGCACACAGTGTCCACCGACACCCTCAATGCCTTGAGGGAGAGGTGGGCACTGCAGAGGTTGGGGTGCTTAATCTCTCCTTCCCAATTCTACTTTGACGTGATCCCCACCCTCTCCTTCGCTTTTTCGTTCACGTGAGCATTGGCTTGGCCGGGGTTCTGCTTGTCACTGGTACCATGGCCACGTGGGTATTTTGTTCTGGTGGTGGAATATCAATAAAGTTACTTACACAACTTATTGTTTTCATTGTGTCTTGCACCTATACATGCGCAACACGGGTGCTGGGGAAGGTAAGCTGTATGGCAGCAGTGTAGGGTTATAAATTTTAAGAATAAACAGAAAAGATATATAACCAGGAGATTAGAATCTCCTCAGTTCAGGCAATCGACCCTGAACAGGCCACAGCCAGTGTCCTGTGCAGGAAAAGGTTCACCTCATGACTTCATACTTCTTAAAAAAAACAAAATGTGCAGAGCTTCTGGGAGTCGGTCAGCTCAGTTGGGTGGCTGTCTAGTTTGTGATGTGGTGTGGTACCTGCAAACTGGATTTTAGTCCTGTACTGGCTGGAGTTGTCATAAAGGTCTCAGCTTCTCCCCTCCCTTGAGGTGTGGTGATCCTCAGTTTAAACCACCACCGGTCATCTCCCTCTAATGAAAGAGCAGGCTGGGCAGACTACGGTGCCTTTACAGTATCCAGGCAATGATTACTGTTGTTCAATGTGTTATACCCCTGGGCCAGGAGGCCCAGGTTCAAGTCTCACCAGCTCTAAACATATGTAATAACACTCCTTAATCAGTCACTTAGGAAAATAGGTTAATTAAAAAATTTACGGGGAGCTTCTGATCAGTGGTGTGTATATTTTATATTGTGTAGTTCCTGAAATAAAGCAATTGTTGAACATATGGGATCGGACTCTATTCAAATGTATCTTTTACGGGTGACAGCAATAGGAGGACAGGGGAGCATGACTGGAGCTGAGGGTCATTGCTTTGGCTCAGTTGGGTGTCAAGGCACCAGTGAAGGTTAGCAGGCCAGGAGGCTGTGAAGGATAGCAACCTATAGAGGACTCGTCACCAGCCCTAATCAATGAGGGCCTATAAGTCACATCAGCTGGGTCTTTGGAGGAGAAAAGAGTGAAATAAGCACAATGCTGCAACTCCCACCCTCCCTCACCCAGGGCAGGTGGGGCCCAGAGCCAGGCTTGGCCTGTGCCTTCCTACTGTCCCTGCAAACCTCAGTGGGGTCAGAATTGTAGTAACACCGTCCGAGTGGAGCCATTAGCATCATGGCCCATAGATTCATGACCTGGTTGTGATCTATACAGACTACATTGCTGCCTGTGCATTCCTGGTTTCCAGCTGATTTAGGTTCCTTGGTTATCCTAGCAGGAGAAGTAGGAGATTTTTTCTAAGATACCACTGAAATTGCTCACCCCAGAGAGCGAACATGCAAATAACGGGCTTTCTAATGAAGAGGAAAGGTGAGGATTTTTGAAAGATCTTTAATCAGCAAAAGTACACTCATTCCCATAACTGTCAGATTGAATATCATACTGGGTGGTCTGCTTGGAGCTGCCCATTGCTTCATAATTTGCCCTGGAGGGTCTCAAAATAAACTTCGATGGGGGATAAAAATGAAGACAAGAAGAGCAGGGCTTAGTTTACAAAACATTAAGTGCTAAGTCTGCACCAAGGCCCCCTTAGCTGGAGCTCACATTAACAATGAGTCATTAGGAATGCTGGCATGTGGTAGAAATTCACCTCTCCCTAACCCATCCTACCGTTGTTAACGATTATATCGTTGGTGCTATTTCACCTCACACAAACAGATATAGAAATTTGCAACCCTCTACTTCTACAAAAGGCCGAGGCTCAGTTGGAACAACAGAACAAAGATAGTCACTATTCAAAAGCAACAACTGCATTTATGTAATGATTTAATGACCTCTGGATGTCTTAAAGCACTTTACAATCAATAGAATGTTTTTGAAGTGCAGTTGTAATGTGTGACATACAGCAACAAAATTATGCAAAGCAAGCTCCCATGAGCAGGGAAGTCCTAATGTGTCTTTCTTTGCAATGTTAAATGAGGAATAAGTATTGGCCAAGGCGGCAGGGAGCTCTTCCCCCATCCTTCTTCAGAATAGTGTCATTGGATCAATTCCATTTGCCAGAGCAGACAGGAAGAGCTTCAGTCTAAAATCTCGTCCTCAAAAGAGCACCATCAGCAGTGCAGGACTCGCTCAGAGTTCACTGCAGTATCAGCCATAGGAGTTGTGATCGAGCCCTAGAGTGGGATTGTCTTATTCATTCATTGGATGTGGGCATCACTGGTGAAACCGTCTTCAGTTGTCTGGAGAAAGTGGCTGTGAACTGCCTTCTTGAACCATTGCAGTCCTCAAGCTGTGGAGACACCCACAATGCTGTTAGGGAAGGATTTCCATAGATTTGACTCAGTGAAAGTGGAGGAACGCTGATATATTTCCAAGTCCGGATGGTGTGTGTCTTAGAACAAATTGCTTAATGCTGGTGGTGTTCCCATGTATCTGCTGCCCTTATGCCTCACAGGTGATGGGGTTCATGGCTTTGAATGCTGCTTTCGAAGGAATCTCAGTGAGTTGCTTCAGTGAATCTAACAGATAATAGATGCTGTTGCTAACAAGCCTCTGGGGTGAAGGGATTGTTGAAGGTGATGGATGATGTCCCAGTCAGGCGGGCTGCTTTGTCCTGGATGGTGAAAGAGGTTCTTGAGTGTTGATGGTTCTGCACTCATCCAGGCAACTGGGGAGTATTCCATCACATTCCTGACTTTTGCTTTGTAGATGGTGGACAGGCTTTGCAGAGTCAGGAGGTGAGTTACTCGCCGCAGTATTCCTAGCCTTTGACCTGCTCTTATAGCCACTGTGTTTATGTGGTGGGACCAGTTGAGTTTCTGGTCAATGATAATACCCAGAATGTTGATAGTGGGGGATTCAGTGATGATAATTGAATATCAAGAGGAGATGGCCAGGTTCTCTCTTGTAGGTGATGGTCATAGCCTGGCATTTGTGTGGCATGAATGTTACTTGCCGCTTGCCAGCCCAAGCCTGGATATTGGCCAGATCCTGTTGCATTTGAACATAGACTGCTTCGGTATCTGGTGTTGAAATTTTTGCAATCTTCAGAGGACACCCCCACTTCTGATCTTATAATGAAGGGAAGGTTAGTGATGGAGCAGCTGAAGATGGTAGGCCCTAGGATACTACCCTGAGGAACAAATGCAGAGATACCCTGGAGCTGAGATAACTGACCTCCAACAAACAATGACCATCTTCCTCTGTGCCACATATGGCTCCAACCAGTGGAATGTTTGTCCTCTGATACCCATTGATTCCAATTTTTGCCCCACTTGTTTGAATACAGACTTGATGTTAAGTGCTGTAGCTGTCACCCCATCTCTGGAGTTCAGCTCCTTTGTCCATGTTTGAACAAGGTTGTAATGAGGTCAGGAGCTGAGTGGTCCTGGTGGAACCCAAACTGGGAATCGCTGAGCAGTTTATTGTTGAGCAGGTGCTGCTTGATAGGACTGTTGATGACACCTTCCATCATTTTACTGATGAGCAAGAGTAGACTGATAGGGCGGTAATTATCTGGGTTGGATTTGTCCTGAATTGTGTTTTTGTGTACGGGGCTTCATCACATAGATATGTTGTAGCTGTACTAGAACAGCTTGGCTAGGTACACAGCAAGTTTTGGAGCATGAGAAAATAAGCTTTCAGTACTATTGCCGGAATATTGCCAGGGCCCATAGCCTTTGTAGTATCCAGTGTCTCCAACCATTACTTGATGTCATTTGGAATGAATTGTTGTGGTTGAAGATTGGTATCTGAAACGCTGGGGACCACTGGAGGAGGCCGAGATGGACCATCCACTCGGCAATTCTGGCTGAAGTGTGCTGTGAACGTTTCGGCCTTATCTTTTGCACTGATGTGCTGGTCTCTTCCATCATTGAGGATGGGGATATTTGTGGAGGCAGGTGGCGGACTGAATGTGGCAGAACTGCAGAGCCTAGATCCGATCCATTGGCTGTGGGATCACTTAGCTCTGTGTATCTCTTGCTGCCTATGCTCTTTGGCATATGCGTATTCCTGTTTGGTGGTTTCACCAGGTTGACACCTCATTTCTGGATATGTCTGGAGCTGCTCCTGGCATACACTCCTGCACTCTCCATTGAACCAGGGTTGATTCCCTGCTTGATGGTAATGGCTGACTGGGGGATACGTCAAGCCATGAGGTTACAGGTCGTGCTGGATTATAATTCTGCTGCTGTTGATGGCTCACAGTGCTTCATGGATGCCCTGTCTTGGGAGTTAGAACAGTGATAGTGCCACACAACACAATGGAGGTTCTTCTCAATGTGAAGGCGAGGCTTCATCTCGACAATGGCTACCTGGTGGTCACTGTAACCGATCCTATCGTGGACAGATGCATCTGTAACTGGCAGATTGGTAAGGATGAGGTCAAGTATGTTTTTCCCTCTTGTTGGTTCCTTCAGACCCAGTCTAACTGCTATGTCCCTTAGGACCCGGCCAACTCAATCAGTCATGCTGCTGCCGAGCCACTGTTGGTTGTGGACATTGAAATCCCCCACCCAGAGTACATTTTGTGCTCTTACCATCCTTAGTGCTTCCTCCAAGTATTGTTGCACATTGAGGAGTACTGATTCATCAGCCAAGGGAGAATGGTATGTGATAATCAGTGGGAGGTTTCCTTATCTGTGTTTAACCTGAAGTCATGAGACTTCATGGGTCCAGAGAACATCGAGGACTCCCAGAGCAACTCCCTTCTGGCTGTATACCACGTGCTGCCACCTCTGCTGGGCCTGTCCCATCAGTGGGACAGGACATATACAGGGATGTTTACGGTGGTATCTGGGACATTGTCTTGTAAGGAATGATTCTGTGAGTATGTCATGCTGTTGCTTGGCTAGTCTGTGTGACAGCTGTCCCAATTTTGGCGCAAGCATCCAGCTGTTAGTAAGGAGTACTCCGCAGGGTCAACAGGGCTGTTTCTGCCATCCAACACAATTTGCTAGGCCATTTCAGAGGGCAGTTGAAAGTCAACCATATTGCTGTAGCTTAGAGTAAAGTGTAGGCCAGGCCCGGTAAGTCTGGCAGATTTCCTTCCCTAAAGGACAATAGTGAAACAGATGGGTTTTCCAACAATTGATAATAGCTTCAAATAGATTCATAATAACTGGATTAATAGTCCAGTGATAATGCTATTAGATCTTTGACTCCCCATCATTATATATAATGTGTTTGACTGTTTTAAATAAACTAACTGAGGATGCTAATCTTTCCCTGACAAACCTGACATCCCTGATCATTACCCCGTTATCACTAGCATGACAAAAACTAGAACATAGAGCAGGCCATTCAGCCCAGAGAACCTGTTCCACCATGACTGCCTATCAAAATGGCAGATGGACCACATTTAAATCTCATTCAATAGACCTCACCCCAGACAGCTCAACACCAAGCGAAAGGTCGAAATGAAGGATAGTATAGGGTCAGAGAGAAGAATATAGATTACATGTTTCACAAAACCAAAATAATCCTGTTTACCATTTCAGAACAAGATGTGAGACAAAATATTGGCTGTGTCGGTTTTATCAACATTTTTCTATCATTGAACTGTTCTCAACATGAGGGCACACCTGATAAGACCATCTATATTGCCCATCAATGGCTAATAGAGTCATAGAGCTGTACAGCAAAAAGGAAGTGATGGCCTACTGTCGTTATGACTAGAATATAAATCTAGAGACCCAGGTTATGTTCTGAGCAGAGATAGTAGCAACTGCCAATGCTGGAGAATCTGATAATGCTGAGATAACAGGGTGTAGGCCTGGATGAACACTGCAGGCCAAGCAGCATCAGAGGAGCAGGAAAGCTGACGTTTCGGGTCTGGACCCATCTTCATTTCTGAAGGAGGGTCCAGGCCTGAAACGTCAGCTTTTCTGCTCCTCTGATGCCGCTTAGCCTGCTGTGGTCATCCAGGCCTACACCCTGTTATCTCTTATGTTCTGGGGACTTGGGTTTGAATCCCACCCATGACAGAATTTGAATTCAATTTTAAAAAACCCTAGAATTAAGAGTCTAGTAATTGTGAAACCATCGTTGATTATCAGGAAAGCCCATCTGGTTCACTCTGAGAAGAATATCTACCATCCTTACCTGGTCTGGCCTTTGTGTAACTCCAGATCCATAGCAATGGGGGTGACTCTGAACTCTGTATAATTAGGGATGGGCAAAAAATACTGGCCTGACCGCATTCTGTGAATGAATGAGTGAAAGAAAAGTAATGAGCTACTACTGAGGATGGTGCTTTTATGATGTTAATAGGAGATTTAGCCAGCAAGAATATTGGCAAGTTATTTGTGTCCAAATCAGGAAATGAGCAACTTATGGCTGATGGTGTACTCATGACATTGTTGCCGCTGAACTTCTCTATCCTAGGGCAAATTAGTCTTATTCAATGGCCCTAAATATTATGGATGTGAGTTTGCTCGCTGAGCTGGAAGGTTAGTTTTCAGACGTTTCGTCACCATTCTAGGTAACATCATCAGTGAGCCTCCGACGAAGCGCTGGTGTTATGTCCCGCTTTCTATTTATTATCCCTAAATATTACTCAAGTGAAGGGGTATTTCTGAAATTTATCGTCTCTTATGTATTTACAAATAGAGTGACACTCATGTAGTTTATATTTGATCCTGTAGTGGAGGATTTGTGTTTACATGAAATATTAATAGTTCACCCAGCTTATATTCACACATCTGAAAATAATGCAATAATCCAAACAACTTCACCAGCACAATCAGAGACACTTTGAGAGTTTAGAGGGAGTGAGCCACACAGATGTATTGTTAAGCATGGCCAAGGTATAAACAGGATACATTAGCATTTGCGCCTTTGAGAAAAACATTTCACAATTTATAAACACGCAAGTTAGGAGAAAGAACGGGGCAGGCCACTCAGCCCCTCAAATTTGCTATACTGTTCAGCAAGATCGAGGCTGATCACAATGCTCCATCGGCCTGTCTATACCCAGTAACATTTCAATTCTTTGCTCAGCAATATCTATTTGAGTTCCACTCCAACCATGGGAGTCTAGTCTGGCAATTGTAGAGCAGCAAAATAAAATACAGTTGTTGGAAATCTAAAACAAAAATATTAAGTGCTGGAGAAACTCAGTAGGTCAGGCAGGGAGAGAAACAAGAGTTGATGTTTTGATTCCACTGACTCTTCATCATTACACATCTGTAATTCCAATTTTTTTTTTCTAGAAGAGGACTGATACAGCCAAAAGTGGTTGCAGATGTAAATTAAGTGGCTGTCTGTAGAGAGAGTGCTACACTGTCACTGATGCTGTCTTTGGGATACGTTGGCAAACCAAGGCCACATCTACCCTTTCAGTTGTATGTTATAGCACCCAGATCTTGGACAAACCCAAAATTCATTACACCATGACCCCAGCTGAGGTTCCTAAATTTGTTACAGCTCCAAGTGGGACAGCCCAAATCATTAAGATCCCAGGCAAGCAGGGACATGTTGGCTCATCTTTATTCAACCAACACCTTGGCAGGCCACAACAAGTTTAATTTAAAAATGGATCTATTTCCTTGTGAATATATCTCTCCCAGACCCAAGTGAACTTACATTTTAGAAGGACCCAATTTAACAATTTTTTTTTAGAATTAACGGAGGGAGTTTATCCGTGACTGAATATGTGATTAAATCATAATGGAACACACACACATATACACAGATTAGATCCAAAGTGCGGAAGTCCAAAATGACAAAATTTTTAAAACAATATAAGTATCAGTCTTTGAATTGTCCATCATAAGGAGATAGTTGAATGTTACAGACATTACACTAGAGGTGACTGGAAGCATTGGCTTTGATAGTGAAAGCAGCTGAATACAAAATACTTAGTTTTGCAATTTAGTTAAATTTTTTATTGTTCTGTTTCCTTTCGTCTGGCTTGCTAGCTAACTGGTTTCAAGCACTCCGAGAAAGAGAATCACTCTACATGCAGTACAGGGATGACTAGGGAATAGTTCTCTGGCTGTGACATTTACACCATACGAGTGCTCAAACCCAGGCTCGTACAGTCAAGAATCTCAGCCTTTTGACCATGCATAAGAACTCAATCTCAGCAACATACTCCAGTAAAGTTGAAATTGTCTGCTTAATGTCTGTCCTTGTGTATCCCTGAAAGGAAAAACACAAAATGTATCTGGAGTT
Organism: Stegostoma tigrinum; assembly: GCF_030684315.1. Taxonomy (NCBI): domain Eukaryota; kingdom Metazoa; phylum Chordata; class Chondrichthyes; order Orectolobiformes; family Stegostomatidae; genus Stegostoma; species Stegostoma tigrinum. The sequence continues at coordinate 6,796,125 of NC_081379.1, read as the reverse complement.
TGGAGTATGATTTCAGTAGATGGTTTGCTATTGAGCAGGGGGTTTGTAACCTTCATTAGCTTTGTAGTCCCAAGAGATCACAATCCCAACTGTTTTGATTTGCCTCTTACTGCTTTGAAGGAGTGTTGGACTGCAGTGGTTCAAGAGGGCAGCTCACCACCACCTTCTGAAGGGACAACGAGGGATGGGCAATAAAGGCTGGGCCAGCCAACGGCATCCACATTCCACAAAATGAATTTTAAAGAAGCAAGTGTTCAAACATGGGCAGGAAGGGAGTAATCATTGCATCACGGAATCCCTACAGAATAGAAGCAGGCCACTTGACCCATTGAGTGTATACCAAACCTCCAAAGAGCATCCCACTCATACCTAACCGCCGACACTATCTCTATAACTCTGCATTTCCGATGGCTAATCCACCTGGCCTGCACGTCTCTGGGCACTTTTGGGCAGTAGGAAGAAACCAGAGCACCTGGTGGAAACCCATGCAAACTCCACACATTATGGTCTCTATCTGTGCTGCAAACGTGGAAACATAGAAAATAGAAACTGGTGCCTGCGAGCCCATTCGCTATAATCACGACCGATCATCCTACTCAGCACATTGTTCCTACTTTCACCCCATGCACTTTGAGCTCTCTAACCTTAAGAACTACACCTGACCTTCGGCGCTATGAATTGTGAGTGAAGATCATCTCAGTGTCCTGGTCAATATTTATCCAAAATCAACCAGCATCATTCACAGAGGCAATGCGACCACATGGCTGGCTATGAGTCTTCACTGGATCACTTTCCCACAGGATGACAGTGGCTACACCTCAAAGGCAATGATTTGGCTGTAAAACCTGTTCTTGATGTCAGGAAAAGTGCTATACCAATGCAGGTTTGTTTTCCTTCTCATGCATGGTTGAATCCAGACAGCAGCCTACAGAAATTTTGCAAAAGCACAGACGTCATTTTCGTCAGGTTTGGGAGAGGGGGTGGTTGTGGTCGACAAGTAAGGATTTCATGATGGCTCATGGGCTTGGGGATTTGGAAGTAGTCGCGAGGAATCTTGGCTAAATTTCCTTTTCCATTTATTTTAGCCCAGAGCCACAGAGCCTGTCGCTGACGCCACTCAGGCTGAAACCCAGCTCACTCTGTGCAGCTCTCAGTCCACACCTGGGATTTTCCTAATCTGTGTGACACTGTAGCCACATCATGTAATTGGCTCAATGAATCCCTCATTGCTAGTTACCACTGTAGAACATAGAACATAGAACATAGAACATAGAACATAGAACATAGAAAAGTACAGCACAGTACAGGCCCTTCGGCCCACGATGTTGTGCCGTGGAATAATCCTAATCCAAAAATAAAATGACCTAACCTACATTCCCCTCAATTCACTGCTGTCCATGTGCATGTCCAGCAGTCACTTAAATGTCACTAATGACTCCGCTTCCACGACTACCACTGGTAAACTATTCCATGCGCTCACAACTCTCTGGGTGAAGAACCTCCCTCTGACGTCTCCGCTATACCTTCCTCCTAACACCTTAAAACTATGACCCCTCGTGGCAGTCAATCCTGCCCTGGGGAAAAGTCTCTGGCTATTGACTCTGTAGATTTTATTTTTTCAATGGCAGCAGGATGACACAGGTGCTGTCAACGTGAGCTCCAATAATGACAGGTATGAGAAAAAATGTACTGGACTAGAACTAGCACAAAATTGGCCACTTGACACAATGCACACCAGCACAGCCTCAGATCTCTTGCAGCAATGGTAGTATTTTGACCAACCTGACATTTGTTAAACATATGACATGATGTCACATTACAGCGTGCCCAAAAACATTGCTGTCAATGTAATGAGGAGAGTATTGATGGCAGTCTGTAGGGACTGATTGCCTCCCATCTTAAATACTTTCCAAAGAATATGTGCATGCAATTATTGCTGAGGAGGTTGCAACGTTTCTTTTGCATCCCTGAAAATGGGAGCAGAACAGGCTTTCTGCTCATAAACTTTCCTTGCTGCATTCATGCCCTTTAAGGAACTTTTAAAAGAACCTCCAAGGTAAACATGAAGTCATTGTCCAAGAGCGAGGCTGGCCCGGTGCCAATGGTCAGGTTCCTATACTGTGGACGGAGTAATAAAGATGTACAGTACAGAAACAGACCCTTCGGATCAACCTGTCCATGCTGACCAGATATCTTAAATTAATCTAGCCCCATTTGCCAGCATTTGGCCTATATCCCTCTAAACCATTCCTATTCATATACCCATCCAGGTGCCTTTTAAATGTTACCATTGTATCAGCTTGTTATAACATCATAAATAAAAAGAAGGGTACCACTTTTGAGATGGGTTACAAGTGTCAATGAGATGAATTGGAGAAGGTAAAAATGCCCTTTGACACAATAATCCCTTCCTCTCCCTTATCTATCACAATCCATTTGCATGAACTGTTGGCTGGGCCAGCATTCATTGCCCATCCCTAGCTGCCTTTCCGAAGGTGGTGGTGAGTGGCCTTCTTGAACCACTGCAGTCCATTTTCATGTAGCCGCAGGGATTTCCAGGATTTTGATCCCATGGCAGTGAAGGAACAGCAACATATTTGCAAATCAGGATGCTGAGTGGCTTGGAAGGGATCTTGCAATGTTTTGCAATATTGATATAGGATTGTGTAGAGTCTACAGATCAGAAATGGGCTACTCAGCATAATTAGCCTCTTTCCACCCATCTTTATGGCACACTGCCATTATATCCTTTTCTTGCCTGCTCATCTGCCCGTTTAGCTTTCTCTTAAATGTTCAGGTACATAATTCTTTGAAAGTTGCATCACCGATAGGCAGGGTGATTAAGAAGGCATTTTGCACACTTGCCTTCATTGCTCAGACCTTTGAGTATAGAAATTGGGATGCCATGTTGAGATTTTACAGGATGTTGGTGAGGCCCCTTCTGGAATATTGTGTGCAGTTCTGGTCACCTTGATATGGGAAGGATATTGTTAAATTGGAAAGGGTTCAGAAAAGATTTGTCGGGATGTTGCTGGGAACAGAGGGCATGAGATATAAAAATAGGCTGGAACTTTTGTCACTGGAGTGTTTCAAGGTTGTGGGGTGACCTTCTCGAGGTTTATAGAAAATGATCAGTAGCATGGATAAGGTGAATAGCAAGGGTCTTTTCCCTGGAATAGGGGAGTTCAAAGCAAGGAGACATACTTTTAAATGAGAGGAGAATGTTTTAAAGAGGACATAATGGGCAACATTTTTACACAGAGGGTGATTTGCGTGTGGAATGAGCTGCCAGAGGAAGTGACACATGCAGCTACAGTTACAACATTTAAAAGGCATTTGGATAAGTACATGAATAGGAAAGGTTTGGAGGGATATAGGCCAAATGCAGGCAAATGGGACTAGTTTGGTTTGGAACAGGGACTAGTTCCACATTCTCACCACTCTCTGGGTAAGGAGGTTTCTCCCCAGTTCCCTATTAGATTGATTCATGACTATCTTATATTAATGTCCCCTACCTGCACAAGTGCAAATAATTTCTCTACACAATTGCCTGACTTAATCCTTTGATAATTTCAAAGAGTTTAACTGGGCCTTCACTCAGCCTTCTCTTCACTGGAGAAGATGACTCCCAGCATGTTCAACATTTTCTGGTGAAGAAATCCTTTCATTAATCCCAATGGGACAAAACGAGACCGTTCGACCATTCAAGTAGCTACTAGCTCTTTTGAAGACCAATACACAGTTTATTTCACTCTCCATTCTTTCCCTATTATCTGGCTCTGTGTGAATTTTAATGCACATTCTCCACTGCCTCAATATCCAGTTTACAATTAGGATTATATCCCGGGTTCGATTCCAACCTCAGGCAACTGTCGGTGTGGAGTTTACACATTCTCCCTGTGTCTGCGCGGGTTTCCTCCGGGTGCTCTGGTTTCCTCCCACAGTCCAAAGATGTGCAGGCCAGGGTGGATTGGCCATACTAAATTGCCCGTAGTGTTCAAGGGTGTGTGGGTTGTGGGGGGGGTGGGTAGCTCCAAGCGGCTGTGTGGACTTGTTGGGCCGAAGGACCTGTTTCAACACTGTAGGGAATCTAATCTAAATGATATTCACAATATAGAGCTCTGACACAACATTGACACCAGATCCAGAATGGAGATCTATCCTTCAATTACAAAACCAGTCATAGCACTTATCATTAGTATCTGGCTACAATCAGAAAATTACCACTTTTAAGCTATGTTAGTGCAATTGTTCAGTAAATTGTTATGTGTGAAATAATTCTTGATATATTCGGATAGAAATTGAAATCAGTGCAGCTGACATGCATTACGCTGCATAGAAACTAAGCGTGCAATGTCTTGCATTTATATAGCTCTTCACCTGTTGTAAAACGCCACCAACACTCTTCACAAAAGCGTGATCAGACTTAACATCTAATAATTACCATGTTATTGTGATCCAAGATTTGGTCAAAGAGGTTGAATTTAAGGAGTGGCTTCACTGGGGATAGACAGGGAGAGATACAGACAGGTTTAGCAAGGGAGTGTCAGAACTAGGGCCCAAGCAGCTGAAGCTGAAGGTCAACTTTGCTGGGGTGAAGAATGCTACAAGGTAGGCGGAGGAAGTAAAGTTGTTTGAGTTAAATGCTCTAATGTGACAGTTGATAAATGGGATTGTCAAACTCATTACATTGTTTTTAAAATTAAATATTGCAAAACTATTTTGCGCACTGGCCTGTTTCTCTTCAGTTAGGTACCTGCCAGCTGTAGTACTGTCTGACAATTTTTCTTCCAACTGGAATAATTGTCTTGTTTACAAAGAGAACTAGCAATAGTTTGTTCATCTGAAGATATGCACATAAGATGCAAATGACAAGGTTCCTAAGGATCATCGATTGAAAACATTAACACTGTCTCTCTCTCTCTCTCTCTCTCTCTCTCTCTCTCCACAAACGCTATCTTATGTGCTGAACATTTCTAGCCTTTTCTGTTTTTAATGTAATTAAACCAACAATCTGGTCATTTGTCGCATTGCTATTTGTTGAGATTGCTATACACAAATTGGCATCTTTCTTTCCTACACTATATTAGAGCGTACCTTTCAAAGAGACTTCATCGATAATAAGACAATTTGGGAGATCCTCAGATGATAAAAGGCACAAGGTAAATGTATATGAGATAACACGGTGTGAAGCTGAATGAACACAGCAGCCAAGCAGCATCAGAGGAGCAGGAAAGTTGATGTTTCGGGTCGAGACCCTTCTTCAGAAAAAGCTGAAATGTGGGGAACACGATTTTCAGATCAGCCATGATCTCAATGGATGGCAGAGCAGACTCAATGGACTGAATTGCTTGCTTCTGCCCCTGTGTCCATCATCTTAAGTGAAAGGACATCCCACCTGAAATGTCAGCTTTCCTGCTCCTCTGATGCTGCTTGGCCTGCTGTGTCCATCCAGCTCCACACCTTGTTATCTCAGATTCTCCAGCATCGGCAGTTCCTACTGTCTCGGCAAATGTATATCTTTGTTTTCTTTATCAACCTTTGTTTTACCAATGTATACCTTCCCCAGGCACAAAGTTTGGTTCGAAGTTTTGAACTATCATCCCTATGACTTCACTCCCTGTCACCTCCTTCCAAAATAAAAGCCAAGCATCTCTTGCCTCTCTTTGCAACATAACCATCCAACCGTTTGTGGCTTTTCTGTATTGGGATTGTTCTGGAGTACCTTTGGAATTATGAATCCTCTATCTCTTGTGGAGGCCTGGCTTGGACTCTAAGGAGAAGGCTTAATTGCAGTTTACAGCATGAGTAATTTTGGTATAATCCCCCTCTATCCACATTAAATCAACACCAACACAACACCCCTACTCCAACTTCCACCCCTCCCACTACACTCCACCCCATTTATTGACAAACAAGCAGGATTAGCTTTATATATCCAGAGGATGTGGTCTTCACTAGATTAGCCAGCATTTTTTATTCATTCTTAATTACCCTTGAGAATGCACTATTTAGCTGTCTTCTTTCCCTGCTGCTGTCCGTGGGATGTCCTTTCACTTAAGATGATGGGCACAGGAGCAGAAGCAAGCAATTCAGTCCATTGAGTCTGCTCTGCCATCCATTGAGATCATGGCTGATCTGAAAATCATGTTCCCCACTTTTCGGCTTTTTTCCCACAACTCCAGATTCCCTTATTGATTAAAAAAATCTGCCTCTCTCACCCTGGAGTGTAAAGGGGACATCCTCTGGGCTGCCTCCAATACTTAAAAAAATGGGCCTAAACTGTTCACAGTATTCTAGGTGTGGTTTGACTTGTGTCTTGAATAGTTTTAGCAAGGCCTCCCTGTTCTTATACTCCACTCCCTTTGAAATAAATGCAAACGTTCCAATTGCCTTCCCTGTTATCTGCTGAATGTGGATATTAGCTTTTTGTGATTTATGCACAAGGTCTCCCAAATCCCTCTGGGCTGCAGCTTCCTAAGGTCTTTCTCTGTTTAAATATTATCCAACTCCCTTATTCTTCCTGCCAAAGTGTATGACCTCACATTTTCCCACATTATAATCCATCTCCCTAATTTTTGCCTCGTCCCTAAACCTGGCAATAAACCCCTTCAGGTTCTTTGTGTCAGCCTCACCACCTAGTTCTGTGCCATCCACACACTGGGCAATAGTATATTCCCTTGTATCATCCAAGTCATTAGTATTGGAAATAATTGCGGCCCCAGCACTGATCTCTATGCCATGCCACTTGTTGCAGATTGCCATTCTGGAAGTACCCTCCTGTCCCAACTGTTTGACTTTGATTAGTTAGCCAATCCTCTACCCTTTCTATTATGTTACCTCCAACACCATGGGCTATTTTCTTACCAAGTACTTTTATGTGCAATAACTTATCGAACTCCTTTTGGAAATCCAAGTTTGTTAAATCAAATGGCTCCTTTTTATCTATGATGTTTGTTGCCACCTCAAAGAATTCTTCAAAAAATTTGTCAGGCCTGATTTCCACTTCATGAAGCCATGCTGACTCTGCTTGGTTATATTATGTTAAATGTTTTGCTCTTGCATCCTTTATAATAGTCTGCAACATTGGGTTGGCATGGTAGCTCAGTGATTAGCACTGCTGCCTCATAAGGCCAGGGACTTAGGGTTTGATTCCACCCGCGGGTGACTGTCTTTGTGGAGTTTGCACATTCTCCTCGTGCCTGCATGGTTTTCCTCCTGGTTGCTCCGGTTTCCTCCCATAGTCCAAGGACGTGCCAGTTGGGTGGATTGGCCATGCTACATTGCCCCATAGTGTCCAATGATGTGCAAGCTAGGTGGATTAGCCATGGGAAATGCGGGGTTACAGGGATAGGGTAGGAGGTGTGAAATGTTCTTTGGAGGATTGGTGTGGACTCGATGGACCAAGTAGCCTTTTTCCACACCGTGGAGATTCTATGATTCCTCATGGCCATGATAGTCATAGTTTGAGCAACTGTTCCAGTGTTGATGAATTGGGATTCATCCTCTTCCTCTGATGTTTCTGAAGCAGCCTGTAATGGCGGTGAAGTGGACGATCCCTCAGCCCTCGGGATGGTCAATTGGTTCTTGGAAGTTGAGATGGACCCCAGTCGTTGAGAGTTGGGACAGACTCCTGGCTATGGCAGTGGCTGGTGTGTTGGCAATGATAAGGTGGTTTTGGCAGAGATGGTGTCCTAGGTCCAGTCAACGGTAGTGGGGGCTGCTTCAGCGTGTTCCCCCTTGATGCCATGGGCCCAGCGCATGGTTTGGTAGCTGCAAAGCGTGGCCAGTTAGGAAATCAAGAAACCATGGATGAAACAAAAAAATGAAACTTGTCCTAACTTTGTATGGTTTATTTCTTTTTATAATTTATGCAATTAAAGTGGCACCAGCTTATGGTGAATCATATACATTTTACTGTGTTTTCATATATTCAATAAATCACTATTATTGTTAATAGTTTACTTTCAAATTTACTTTTCTTCACTTTGCTATTATCTTTAACTTTCTTGGTTGACCACGGTTGGATTACAGTTGGGTAGATAAAAAGTAAGTTATTCTCAATGGTTCGACAGTCTAGAACTAAGGGCACAGTTAAGGAATTAAGGCCAGATTGTTCAAGAGAGACGTTAGGAAGCACTTCTGCACACAAAAGGTGCAATCGTTTGGAACTGTCTTCTACAAACAGCAGTGGATACTGATTAAGTTGTTAATTTTTAATCTGATATGAACAAGTTTTAGTTCATCAACTGTATTAAGGGATGTGGGGTAATGGCTGGTATATGGAGTTAGGCCACAGATCTGCCCTGATCTCATTGAATAGTGGAACAGTTTTGAGGGGCTGAATAGCCTACTCCTCTGTTCCTATTTATCCCATTCTTGTATCCTTCTTTCTGATCATATTTGTTGTGAGTTTTATCTGTATAAATATCAATATAAATTGTTCATCAGCCACTTTTTCTGTTGAACTCCTTTCCCAATCCATTCTAGGCAACTCTGCTCTCACTCTCAAGTTCAGATGGATTGGTGGATTGGGAGAACTGTAGATGGTGAGTACAAATCATTAGTAGGGAAATTAGAGGAGAAATGAGGTAGCTTTGTTTTTAACAAGCAGTAGTCATGATATAGAATATACCACCTCAAAGGTAGGTCCAGTAACATCCACTTCCAAGAGGAATTTGATAATTAGCTGAAAGGGAAAACTTTTTCAAGTTAGTGTGGGTTGGGGGTGAATGGGACAGTTCTGACACACAACCAGTATAGTCACTATGGGCTGAAAGGTCTCTCGTTTCAAGGAATGCTGATTCTTCATTTCAGTCCATTGTGGCAGGGCTGAGCTCCCTTCAGCAAATAATTGCTTATTAATCACTATGTAGGATACGAGCCAGAACTCTATCGGCATTCTCAGGTAAAGGCACTAAAGCTTCAGGATTCATGAAAAACAATTACTAATCTCAGAAGTATTTCCTTTGGATGATCATCTTCGAATAATACCCACAACCTGATCCTAAGAAAAAGGTCTTTTTTTTTGGTGTTGCCTTAATGTTTCAATGATGCCCAATTACTACCATGTGACTTGTTGTTGTAAATTGTGTTTTGAAAGGGGTTTACTGCATTGGTGTATCTCCAAGATAGTGAATTTGTTTACACTTCATTGAAACGTTTTCGGGAGAGGTGTTGCAAAGCCCATCAGCAGCAATCGAGCTGCAGTGAAACACATTCTGTTGACCATGTCCATGGACAGACATCCCCTAGAACTGTTCCTAGACTACCCTGTGTAACACTAGCCATGCAGCCCTGTTGATCTGAAGTTCATGATGTGGAGGTGCCAGTTTTAGACCTGGGGTGGCCAGGGCCACAAGACACTAGGTCACAGACCAACGGGTTTATTTGACAAAGGAGCAGCGTTCCGAAAGCTTGTGATTTCAAACAAACCTGTTGGCCTATAACCTGGTGCTTTCTGATCTGAAGACCTTCAGTGCTTCAGCCAAAGCCTGAGTGGAGCAGGGTGAGCGAATGAGGAGGAAAACGATAAGAGCCCACTCATTTTCTGGATACGATTTTAGATCAAGTTTGGTGAACTTGGAAAACACCTTCCCATTTTGTTTCTGTGAGTCTTTGGATGGCAGCCTTACTACACGCAGAGTTGTTTCCCTAGGCAAAAAAAACAGTAGTGGCTACTTTTCAAGGGTATCGCGTTGGTTCAAAAGTGTTTTGTGATCTCTTGAGGGTGGGAACAGTGCCAAGCAAACACAATTGCTTTCTCGAGGCTAAATGGCACATTTCTGCGTTAAAGGTTCTGTAATCCTATCCCACACCCCTTAAAACAGTAGCCCCTACAATCCAGTCAATTTTCAGTGCTTTGCTGGAGTCTACACCGAGCCTGAGTTCCTAACCTGGAATGGGACTTGAACCTAGATCAGTCAGGCTCAGAGGTGAATTGTATCAGAGATAGTGGGAACTGCAGCTGCTGGAGGATCCGAGATAACAAAGTGTGGAGCTGGATGAACATGGCAGGCCAAGCAGCATCTTAGGAGCACATGCTCCTAAGACTCAGAGGTGAAACTGACATCCTAAGATAGGGTCATCTGAGTACTCGTCAAGCACAAGCATGTCTGATAAATATGCAAATGATCCCACATAAAGGCTCATTGTGAAATTGCTGGATAAATCTCCGGATGAATCACATTCCAATCTCTTTAAAGGTTCTCAAAATAGAGAAGAAATTCTTAATGAATAAGTCTGGTAAGAAGTCCTTACGTTGCAAATGTGTTAAACACAGAATTACAATTTCTTAGGAGGTGTGTGCAGCTTTTCAAATAAAGATTAGTGTTAAGCAGTAAACTTTGCTTCAGAAGGTGTATGGGGGTGTGTCAGGAGTGTCCCAATGAGACATTTTAATGGATGAGGTGAAATTTAAGGGATGCAAAACATTCATTTCCAGCAGAGTTAGAGCCAGTGGTATGATGGGAGCTTTCTGTTCAGCCAATCTCTGGATCTGACAGTTGGTCTTAAAACAAAATTCACTGTCCCGATCTTCTAATGCCTTCATAATAAGGAGAATCTGATCTATTTTCCATTAAAATCTTAATCACATTGAAGAAAATAAAGAAAGAAGTTCAATGACTGAGTGTACTTCAAAATTATTTCATGTTCATATACTGAGGAATGGATTAAGAAAAGTTCCTGGGATCACAGACACAATAAATCAGCCAATAGAATAAGATTATTAATGTGCTGAGAAAGGGTCACTCGACCTGAAACATTAGCTAGAACACTACAGCACAGTACAGGCCCATCGGCCTTCAATGTTGCACCGACCTGTGAAACCAATGTGAAGTCCGTCTAACCTACACTATTCCATTATCATCCAAATGTTTATCCAATGACCATTTAAATGCCCTTAAAGTTGGCGAGTCCACTACTGTTGCAGGCAGGGCATTCCACGCCCTTACTACTCACTGAGTAACGAAACTACCTCTGACATCTGTCCTATATCTTTCACCCCTCAATTTAAAGCTATGTCCCCTTGTGCTGGCCATCACCATCCTAGGAAAAAGGCTCTCCCTATCCACCCTATCTAACCCTCTGATTATTTTATATGTTTCGATTAAATCACCTCTCAACCTTCTTCTCTCTAACGAAAACAGCCTCAAGTCCCTCAGCCTTTCCTCATAAGACCTTCCCTCCACACCAGGCAACATCCTGGTAAATTTCCTCTGCTCCCTTTCCAATGCTTCCACATCCTTCTTATAATGTGGCGACCAGAACTGTACGCAATACTCCAAGTGAGGCCGCATCAGAGTTTTGTACAGCTGCAACATGACCTCCTGGCTCCGAAACTCAATCCCTCTACCAATAAAACTCTGACTTCTCTCCATAGATGCCGTCAGACCTGTGGAATTTTTCTGGTTTTGTTTCTGATTTCCAGCATCCACTGTTCTATGGGATTTTTAAAAGATTTTTAATGTATCTGCGAATGCTCAGATCTTGCTCACACCGTTGAAAGTTATTAACAGAATATTTTATTTTAGGTGTGTGATGGAGATATAAAGGTGAGGACTCTACACATATTTACAATTATGGGACAATTCTTGGAAACATTTTGCCTGCTTAAGTTTCTGAACTGGGGCTTGAATCTACAATATTCCCATTTGGAGACAAATATGCTTCCAATAACAGAAACACGCATTCAAATATTGCCTTTAATCTCTGACAGTACTTTCCAGCTTCTTTAAAGGAGGCATTCGAGGTCAAGAGGCAAAAAGTTTGAGGAAAGAGGATTTTAGAGCTCAGGGTTTGGATGTTTCTGAAGCCACAGCCATCGATGCTTGGATAGAAATTAACAATGTCCAAGAGGCTAGAGTGGCATACATACAGAGTTTATAGATTGTTGTAGGGCTGAAGGAGGCTACAGGGAGAGACAAGGGTTTGAATGTGGAGGGACTGGACAAGGATAGGGACCTTAAAATTGTGATATTGATTATCACTATGAGCCAAGGCTGATCATTTGCTGGGAAATCGGCAAAAGAAAGCGAAAACTCTATGTTCGCAAGAATGTACTGTTTTCAAATCAGAATTGTCCTGAAGATGGGTCACACGACTCCAAAAGCTAACTGTGTTTCTCTCTCCACAGATGCTGCTGGACCCACTAAGTGTCCCCAACTATTTCTTTTCCTGTTTCAGATTTCCAGCATCCGCTGTTTTTTGTTTTATTTTTGCAGGATCTTTACTGTGGTCCAGCTCACTCACAGCGGTGATTACAGTGCAAGCAAGAAAAAGGTCCTCCACTGGACCTTGAGGCATTCTGGGATGCCATGGGGTTGTGGGAGGAACTGCAGTCAGTTCTGCTATAGTTGTGTGCCTGTGCAACGTTGCGTTATAGAAATAACGGGCCCATGGGAAAAGTGAGCTTAGGGACAGACCACCAAAAAATATGACCCAAAAGCCTAACACAAGCTATCCAAGTATTAATGGCTGTGGCTTCAGAAATATCCAAACCCTGAGCTCTAAAATCCTCTTTCCTCAACCTTTTTGCCTCTAATATCTCCTTTATAAAGAAGCTGGAATGCACTGTCAGCGATTAAAGGATAGCACAATTTGAATAATTGTTTAATGCATATCTAATAATGAAATAAAAATAAATTTAACACCATACCTTGAAATAATGTCAAGATGACTTGATGTGGGAGGAGGTTTTGAGGTTTCTCCGTTTTTAATCCAGGGGCTGAGGGCCCACGTAGAATCTCTTTCAGCGCTAACATTGCACTTGCTCAGGACAAAGCCTGCGAGACGATCATGGGATGTCGATGCATACTCCACCGTGCACTGATGGGATCGAGTTATAGCCAACACCAGTTTGCATTTTAGAAACAACGTTCCCCTATTCGTCAGCCACGTTATAGCCGATGCACGTTGCCGGAACGCGTGTTATAACGGAACTGACTGTATATCAAGGTCGGAGATAGTAGGAACTGCAGATGCTGGAGAATCTGAGATAACAAGCTGTGGAGCTGGATGAACACAGCAGGCCAGGCAGCATCAGAAAAGTTGAAGAAGGGTCTAGGCCCGAAACGTCACCTTTCCTGCTCCTCTGATGCTGCTTGGCCTGCTGTGTTCATCCAGCTCTACACCCTGTATATCAAAGTCCGTTGTTTCTAGAAGTGGCAGGCATGAGCTTCGGACGTGAGATGTAGTCAACAACTCAGCAGTGGCCCCCAAGTGGTGAAAATACTCGCCGTTTCAGCTGAACTGAGTAATGGCCCAGACAACTGGTGGTTGTCCGTCTTTATAAAACGCCAGCACCCAAATTCTGGCAGCCACCTTACTGCTGGTTCACTGTTTAGAAATTCACAGAATAGTCATTGAACGTGACCCTGACAGAGTAACTGCTCCATAGGGACTGATAAACATTACAGAGAGTATTTTTCGCGATGTCAAAGGGAAAACCACACCAGCCAGACATTTTCATTCTGACCGGAATGCCACGTTGTCTTTGGTGCACAACTGAAATGAATGACTTCCCTTTCCCTCTCCTTCTCGTTAAATCCAGGAGCCTCTGGAAAGAGGCTGTAAGTATGTGTGAAACTGGGTCCGTAAGGAGCATTTGAAATAATCTAGGGAGGAATATCACATGGTAACCTGGTTTTACCAGGCCCTGCATTTTATTGATTTAGTTTCACAAATGTCAGCCCTCATTACCTAAAAAGTAAACAGCTTTCTTTCACCCTTGTGAAAAAAAATCCCTGAAAATTATTCTCCAAATATTTGCGATGATTTTAGTCACTACAGAAGATATGGCTCATATCATTCACGTTGGCTAAAGTCGGCAAGTCTGTGATGTGCTGGTGCTGGACTGGAGTGGACAAAGTCAGAATTTGCATGACACCAGGTTGGACCATAACCTATTGTCATGTGACTTTCGACTTTGGCTGTGAGTGTGTGTGTGTGTGTGTGTGTGTTTGTGTGTGTGTGTGTTTGTGTGTGTGTGTGTGCGTGTGTGTATGTGTGCGTGTGTGTGCGTGTGTGTGTGTGTATGTGTCTGTGTCTGTCTGTGTGTGTGTTTGTATGTGTGTGTGTGCACGTGTGTATGTGTGTGTGTGTCTGTGTGTGCGCGCGTGTATGTGTGTGTGTGTCTGTGTGTGTGAGTGTGTGTATGTGCGCATGTGTGTCTGTGTATGTGTGAGTGTGAGTGTGTGCAAATGCGTGTGTGTGTGTGTGTGTGTGTGTGTGTGTGTGTGTGCGTGTGTGTGTGTCTGTGTGTGTGTGTGCGTGCGCGTGCAAGAGAGATCCTTAAAGGAACCCTCTGATTTCCCAGGCAATGGTTCCTTAAGGGTAGCCCTGGGCCATCCCCTACCTTGTACGATTGTGGGCTTGAGAGGCAGTGGCGCACGGAATGCAGTGAAGTAGAAAAAAATAGTTCACTTACAGCTGACAGCGAGTCTGTTAAGCATTGGCCTCAGCTGTAGTACAACCTGCCAAAAACAACAACAACAGCTCCGAGCCCTGCACTATTTTTTAAAGCCGGGACTCTAAACCTGGGCTCCCTTCCCCACAACAATATTGCTGCAGCGTCTGGAGAGTTAAGACTGTGGCGAGCGAGACTCTGTTATATCAGGAACTCGCCTTATGTTTAGACTGTCCGCCCATGTAAGCCTTTCTTATTTTCCCAAATGGATTCAGCCCTTCCACCTTTGACCATCTACCCAAATAAAGGATAAAATTACATCTCAGACTAGGGACTCTGAAGCTTCTTCAAGTCACATTAATTAAATGAAGCTGCCCAGATGTAGCAGAACTGAAGACACCCCCCAGTACAATTTAATTAAGGCTAAACACACATTAAAACACTTTTAAGCTTTTATGTGAAACACTATGAAGGCAATTACGAAAGATAGTAGGAACTGCAGATGCTGGAGAATCCAACATAACAAAGTGTGGAGCTGGATGAACACGGCATCTTAGGGGCACAAAAACTGGCGTTTCGCACCTAGGCCCTTCATCAGAAATGGGGGAGGGGGCGAGGGTTCTGAAATAAATAGGGAGAGAGGGGGAGGCAAGTAGTAGATGGATAGAGGAGAAGATAGATGGCGAGGAGACAGACAATTTAAAGGGGTGGGGATGGAGCCTGTAGAGGTTAGTGTAGGTGGGGAGGTAGAGAGGGGATAGGTCAGTCCAGGGAGGATGGACAGGTCAAGGGGGCAGGATGAGGTTAGTAGGTGGGAAATGGAGGTGCAGCTTGAGGAGGGAGGAGGGGATAGGTGGGAGGAAGAAGAGGTTATGGAGGTGGGGATGTGCTGGGCTGGTTTTGGGATGCGGTGGGGGAAGGGGAGATTTTGAAGCTGGTGAAGTCCACATTGATACCATTGGGCTGCAGGGTTCCCAAGCGGAATATGAGTTGCTGTTCCTGCAACCTTTGGGTGGCATCATTGTGGCACTGCAGGAGGCCCATGATGGACGTGTCGTCTAAGGAATGGGAGGGGGCATTGAAATGGTTCGTGACTGGGAGGTGCAGTTGTTTATTGTGAACTGAGCATAGGTGCCTGGCGTCACACATTGGCCAAATGAGTGATGTAAGATTTCCTTCCCTCAAGGACATTAGTGAACCTATTGGGGTTTTAATAATGAATAATCTTTTCAGTCATTCATGAGACATGGGCATTGTTGGCTGGGCCCAGCATTTATTACCCATCCCTAGTTGCGCTTGAAAAGGTGCTAGTAAACTGCTGCCCAACAGTGCTGTTAGGGAGGCAATTCCAGGATTTTGACCCAGTGACAGTGAAGGAACTGCAGCAATATATGGTGAGTGGCTTGGAGGGGAACTTGCAGAGGGTGAAATGCACATGTATCTGCTGCCTAGATAAAGTGATTGTGGGTTTGGAAGGCACTGCCTAAGGATCTTTAGCGAATTTTAGCAGTGGGTTTTGGAGATAGTACACACTGTTGTTCGTGTGGAGGGAGTGGATACCTGTGGATATAGTGCCAATCAGGTGGGCTGCTTTGTTTTGGATAGTGTCAAGCTTCTTGAGTATTATTGAAGCTGCACTCATCCAACTAAGTGGGGAGTATTCTCTCACACTCCTGATTGTGCCTTGTAGATGATAGACAGGCTTTTGGGAATCAGGACATCAGTCACTTGCCGCAGTATTCCTAAGCTCTGACCAACTCTTGTCGCCACTGTGTTTATGTGTGAGTCCAGTTGAGTTTCTGGTCAATGGTAGCCCCTAGGATGTTGACAGTAGAGGATTCAGTGAAGGTAACACCGTTGAATGTCAAGGGGCTGTGGTGGAGATGGTCATTGCCTGGCATTTGTGTGGTGTGAATGTCACTTGCCACTTGTCAACCCAAGCCTGGATATTGTCCAGACCTTGTTGCTTTTGAACACTGACTGCTTCAGTGTCTTGGAACAATTCTCATAAACCTTATCTACATTATCTCTAATGCATTCACATTTTTCCGATAATGTGGCACCCAAAGTGTAAACAAAGCCCCAGCTGAGGATTAACCAGTGCCCTACCATTCATCACAAGCTCCTTGGTCTTATTGTCTATGAATACTAGAATGTTTTATTATTCATCACTCTAATTGTCCCGCCAGCTTTAATAATTTTGCTAATATGTGCCGGTCCCTCTGCTCCTGCACACCTTTTAAAATTGTCGCCTCTATTTTACACAGTCTCACCATATTCTCAGTGTCACCCTTCTTCACTTTGAACTTCATTTGCCACGTGTTGTATTTTCTTCTGCATGGATTCCTGAGGCTCGTGCGCAGCAGTGATTTCTGAAACCGGTACTCAATTCTGGGAATAGTGTTGGAATACCGAGCAGCATGCGTGGATCCTTGGATTGGCTTCAAAGCTTAGCGAGAACAGTTTTCCATTTGTCCACACACTTCACCAGTGTGTCAATGTCCTTTTAAAGGTTCTACACTGTCTTCCTCAACTTACAATTCGTCCAAGTTTTGTACTGTGCATGTTTTAGATAACTGGACACCTCATACCAAGATCTGAGTTATTTTTATATTTACCAGCAAAAGTAAGGGTCAGAATATTGGCTCCTAGGGGAACACACTACCAAACATCTGCCAGCCTGAATACTACCCATTAAGCATTGCTTTCTGCTTCCTGTCACTCAGCCAATTCCACATTCATGTTGTTCCATGAACTGTAACATTCGTCTCAAGTCTATTGTGTCACCCTGTATCAAATGTCTTTTGGAAGTCCACGCCCACCACTACAACAACTTCATCAAACCTTTCCGTTTCCTTTTCAAAAACTCCAGCAATTTAGACAGACACAATTTTCTCTGAACAAATATATGCACATTCTTCCGTATCATTCCCATAAGCCATTAATTCTACCCTGAATAATTGCCCCTCGAAGCCTTTCCTCTGCCAGAGTTAAACTGACTGGTCTTTAATTGCTGGATTGATCTTCGCAAAAGTTTTTGAATTAAGGCATAATCTTTGTAATTCTCCAGTCCCCTGTATCGCTCCTGAAACCAGGAAAGATTAAAAGGTGTATCAGTGATAATGGGAACTGCAGATGCTGGAGAATCCAAGATAATAAAATGTGAGGCTGGATGAACACAGCAGGCCCAGCAGCATCTCAGGAGCACAAAAGCTGACGTTTCGGGCCTAGACACTTCATCCTCTGATGAAGGGTCTAGGCCCAAAACGTCAGCCTTTGTGCTCCTGAGATGCTGCTGGACCTGCTGTGTTCATCCAGCCTCACATTTTATTATCTAAGATTAAAAGGTAATTTCCAGTGCCTCTGGAATTTCCACTCTCCCTTCCTTCAATATCTTTCGGTTCATCTCATTTGGTCCCAATGCTTTACCAAGTACCGATGGCTTATCCAATAACCTACTCCTTATCAACTTTGATCCCTCCTCGTGACTGAGTTTCCTTGTCTCCATGATCTGGGCAGCGTTTGCCTTCAAGATGAAGAAGATGTAAAGCACTAATTCAACACTTGTGCCTCTAAATGTAAGTCACCTTTCTAGTCCCTAATCATCCTTGTCCTTCCTGTTACTTCTCCTTTATAACTGATGTGCTTATAGGAAGGTAAGTAACATCACCACAGTTCATCTGGACCATAGGGCTGCTCCCTCATTAGACGGAGCCAACAAGGTGGTGGTTTAACCTGAGGGCCACTGCACCGTAGGCAATGGGAGAGGTTGAGAAGGAGAATCTTTCATGAACCCACAGCCGCTGCAAGAATTGAATCCACACTGTTGGCATCATTCTGCATCTTAAACCAGCCAAATGAGCCAACCAACACCCTGCGCTTATAGAAGACTCTATATCAACAGCTTGTGGAGAATAAATGAACGAAGCAAGGGTTTTTTAGTTACAGAGCGAGTAGTAGGGGTCTCGAATGCACTGCCTGGATGTGCGGTGGAGGCAGGTTTTAGATTCAACTGAGGCATTCAAGTGCCTGTTGGATGATTAATTGAATCAAAATGATGTGCTCAAGTATGCGGGACGAGCAGGGAATTGCACTAAGTCATGAAGCTCGTTTGAAGAGCCAGTGTAAGTATGATAGGCTGATTGGCCTCCTTCTGCATTGCAAACTGTTGTGTTTCTGTGATAACACCCACATTGTGACTCAGAGGTATAGGGACACCTTGATCTCATGCAACTGGTTCTCTTCCTGTTGAATAATGAATGAGCATAAGTGCAAATTTCCTCCAGGCCTACTTTCTCTTCAAGACTGGGCTTGTAATTCTAACTTCATTGTCAGTGTTTATAAGGATTAGGGAAGGGAGATGATTCACAGTAACCTCCCAGATAATTTCAATTTCATTAAAATTTGTTCAAAGCTCGTCAGCATGGTTAGCAAGGATGATAATTGTTGCCTGCTCCTAATTGCCCTTAATATGGGTTGATTAGACTTTAAAAAGCCAAAGCAGGGACTCAGTGAAAGGCAATGAGGGGGGAGGTGATCTGTGATGATGGCCATATTTGTTGACCAATGGCAGGAGCTTTGGGTGGACAGGTAGTTGAAGGTGGGGGACTCATGTGATGACAGATCTCTGTTGATATGCCAGGCAGAACTGGCAACCTCATTCTGTCACTTGTTTCAAAGGTGTCATCAGCAAATGTGCTATTGTTAGTGAAAACTCTTGGAGACACCAAAGGAGTGGTGGAGTTAGGACTGTGGAAAGAAATGCAGCGGAGAGTGATGGGTGTTGACAGGAGTGAGGATGAAATTTTGCACAGTTCTGGCCCCACTCCCAACCCCAGAGCCAGTTCATGTTTTACCAGAATGCAAAAGGTGAAAACAAAGAGAAGCAATCCAATTTTGGGGAGATTGAGCTGTGCCAAAAAAAAGGACATGTTTTGTTAAAGCTTTTTGTCTCATACTCGTCAGGTCAGTTTGTAGCATTTTAATGAGAAAACCAACTTTTGTACTATTTGAGAGGAGTGTGCGGTAATGTTGGCTTTATTAACAACCATATAATAGAACCTAAGCCAGTGGATCGCAATGTTTACTCAATGCGAAAACAGGGTGCA
Source organism: Stegostoma tigrinum (assembly GCF_030684315.1). Lineage (NCBI taxonomy): Eukaryota > Metazoa > Chordata > Chondrichthyes > Orectolobiformes > Stegostomatidae > Stegostoma > Stegostoma tigrinum. The sequence continues at coordinate 6,776,610 of NC_081379.1, read as the reverse complement.
AAGCCATTCTGTGAAATAACAACTATCCTGAGCAGAGATAGTAGGAACTGCAGATGCTGGAGAATCAAGATGACTAGGTGTAGAGCTGGATGAACACAGCAGGCCAAGCAGCGTCATAGGAGCAGGAAAGCTGACCCCCCCAAAGGGTCTAGGCCCAAAACGTCAGCTTTCCTGCCCCTATTACGCTGCTTGGCCTGCTGTGTTCATCCAGCCCTACACCTTGTTATCTCAGCTATCCTGAGCAGGTTATTTCTCAATTGCTATTTTGTAAACTCATGAATGGCCCAGAGGTTATTTACAGGTTGGGTCCTAAAAAGTGCCCAGTCAGGTGTCTTAAAGTTTCAGGAGTAGATGAAGCCAGCTGTTTCACATTGTTATTTTGCAAATACAACATGAATGGTGTTCACTTCTAGCAGGAAGTTGCTGTCAAGCCAAAAAGGCGTTCTGTTTACCACACAAATCAGTAATGTGGCATATGAGTTTTAGCACCCGTATGATACTAGATAAGTAGAATGTCCATCTCAAAAGACTGGTAGCTCACATCAAAGAGCATATCCTATCCGATCTTTCAATGAGCAAGGTACTAATTGTACCAAAATAGGCCTTGCTTGCAAAACTCATAACAAAGTGTCCAACATCAGATGTGGTTCCACAATCGGACAGCATTTACCGGATAATCCTGAGCATACAGAGAATTAGGATCTGTAGTCAGGCTCACAGTGTGGTGCATTTGCAGCTATAGGAAGCTAGGTATATTTATACACAAGGTCCTGTCCTTTGCAGAGCCAAATTTAACCAAAGCTTATCAAGGAAACTGTCAATAATCATCATTTCATGCATTTGTCAAGGCAATGCCATTATCAATCATAGTCCTCTTGCCAATTAATCAGTACTCCCCTCCCACACAAGATAAATGTTGGTTTTTCCTTTTAAATTAGCAATTTTATGAATGGCCAGGTTCCTGCAAGATGAAAATCTGCAACAACATATGCCTTTCTTCAGCAGTATTTAAGACCTGTGCCACCACACAACTACTTTTAGCGAACTGTTGGACCACCAGGCCTCTTCACATAAAACTGGGACTCCACTGGTAAAGCCCGCACATCTGGCAACCCTGCCTTGAGGAATTGTTGGCAAGCTTCCATCTTGAGCTACTGTAGTCCCTCTTGGTGTAGATATATCCACACGGCAGTTCCAGGAGCCTCTGATGTCCTCCAATCCCAGTCTAAACGCATGTGCCCCGGTAACCACCACCTCAAGCCGCACCTTCATTTCCCACCTACTAACCTCATCCCATCTCCTTGACCTGTCCGTCCACCCCTGGACTGACCTACCCCCTCCCTACCTCCCCACCTATACTCTCCTCTCCACCTATCTTCTTTTCTCTCCATCTTCGGTCCGCCTCCCCCTCTCTCCCTATTTATTCCAGTTCCCTCTCCCCATCCCCCTCTCTGATGAAGGGTCTAGGCCCGAAATGACAGCTTTCGTGCTCCTAAGATGCTGCTTGGCCTGCTGTGTTCATCCAGCCCCACACTTTGTTATCTGAGACATTTAAGAGATGATTTAAGATGTGAGGAGTAAGTTTTCTCGCAGAGGGGGAATCTGGAACTCACTGCCTGTAAAGGTGGTTGTGACAGAAACCCACTTAATATTGAAGAAGTATTTAGATGTGCATTTGCAATGCCAAGGCATACAAAGCTGTGGGCCAAGTGCTGGTATATATAATTAGGGTGGGGTTGGGGTCATTGTTTGACTGGCATGGATATGATGGGCCTTCTCCTGTGCTGCAGCCCTCTATAACGCTATGAGGGACACTGCATGATTGTTTCTATTTAAATAATGTGCAGGGTTACCGAGAAAAGGCAGGAGATTGGCACTAAGTTAAAATGCTCAGAGAATCGGGATGGGCTTCCTCTGCACAGTAACAGTTGTGTGAATCTGTAATATCATTAATAGTCGTGGTTAGCCAGTTAGGTCTGCACAGAGCTACAAAGATGCTATTCATGACTTCTACCTTGCAGGGCCAAGAGAACTTTCTTTTGTAAATTAGTCAGAATTCAAAGAAAGATCTTGCATTTAGATTAGACTAGATTAGATTCCCTACAGTGTGGAAACAGGCCCTTCGGCCCAACAAGTCCACACCGCCCCTTGAAGCATCCCACCCAGACCCATCCCCCTATAACCCGCACACCCCTGAACGCTATGGGCAATTTAGCATGGCCGATCCACCTAACCTGCATTTTACATCGCACCTTTTGTGCACTCCAGGACATATCAAAGCGTACCACTGTAATCAATGAAGAGCTTTTGAAGTGAATTCGCTGTTTCAACATGGGAAAGTGCTGCAGCCGATGTGTGTAAAGCAAGATCCCACAAACACCTCACCTGAATTTTCCATCTACGTTGGGAATCTTGGCACTAAATGAGTTTCAGTGAAAGAAACCTTATTTCGCCCAGAGGCAGATTCGGCTCCCCAATCATGGAGGGTGAATGCAGAGAGGAGGTAGTGCCTGCACACGGGGGACCAGTCTATCGAGCAAAGGGCAGCCGTGCCTGGAGGAAGAGGATGCGTAGGACTGCAGTGACCAAGCAGCCTCGTGGTCCATAGAACATAGAACATAGAACAGTACAGCACAGAACAGGCCCTTCAGCCCACAATGTTGTGCCAACTATTGATCCTCATGTATGCACCCTCAAATTTCTGTGACCATATACATGTCCAGCAGTCTCTTAAATGACCCCAATGACCTTGCTTCCACAACTGCTGCTGGCAACGCATTCCATGCTCTCACAACTCTGCGTAAAGAACCTGCCTCTGACATCCCCTCTATACTTTCCACCAACCAGCTTAAAACTATGACCCCTCGTGCTAGCCATTTCTGCCCTGGGAAATAGTCTCTGGCTATCAACTCTATCTATGCCTCTCATTATCTTGTATACCTCAATTAGGTCCCCTCTCCTCCTCCTTTTCTCCAATGAAAAGAGACCGAGCTCAGTCAACCTCTCTTCATAAGATAAGCCCTCCAGTCCAGGCAGCATCCTGGTAAACCTCCTCTGAACCCTCTCCAAAGCATCCACATCTTTCCTATAATAGGGCGCCCAGAACTGGACGCAGTATTCCAAGTGCAGTCTAACCAAAGTTTTATAGAGATCCAGGTCACAAACATTTAGTCCTCGTGTACACAATCTGTTCATGTGATGTGTGTCACAGGCTGATGATTGTGTAAGTCCGTAAGACATAGGAACTGAAAATGGCCATTCAGCTCACCAAACCTGTTCAGCCAATCAATGAGATCATGGCTGACCTGATCATCCTCAACTCCAGTTTCCTGCCTTTTCCCCATAACCCCTGATTCCCTTCCCTATTAAAAATCTGTCTGTCTCAGTCTTGAATATACTTAATGACCCAACCTCTGCACCCCTCTGCAGTAAAGGATTCCACAGGTACACTCCCCTCTGAGAGAAGAAATTCCTCCTCATCTCAGTCTTTAATGGGCCCTTTACTCTGAGATTCTGCCCTCTGGTCACAGAGTCATAGAGTTATACAGCAAGGAAACAGACCCTTTGGACCAGCTTGTCTGCAGCAACCACATATCCTAAATTAATCCAGTCCCATTTGGCCCATATCCCTCTCAACCCTTCCTACTCATATACCCATCCAGATGCCCTTTACATGTTGTAATCGTACCAGCCTCCTCCATTTCCTCCAGGAGCTCATACTATTAATGCGCTAATTAATAATTTTGAATATTCAGCTGTGAAACTGCCATCAATTATTGTAGAAACCCATCAGGTTCACTAATACCCTGAACAGAAGGAAATCTGCCATCCTTACCCTGTCTGCCCTATGTGTGACTTCAGACTCACATGATTGACTCATTGGCTTGCTCAACCTTTTCAGAGGGCAGCAATCAGTTCAAGGGCGATTAGGGATGGGGTAAAAGTTCTGATTTTGACAGTGGCACTCACATTTTATTGAAAGAAAAGCTTTACCTCAACCTGTGAAAAAGTTAACCCTTAGGCCCCTTTAAATCTTTCCCCTCTCATCTTAAACCTGTGCCCTTCAGTTTTGGACTCCTCCACTCTGGGGAAAAGGCCTTGGCTATTCACCTTACTTGTGCACCACATGATTTTGTAAACACCTATAAGATCAGTCCTCAGCCTCCAATGCCCACTTATTTAGCCTCTTCCTGTAGCTCAAACTCTCCAATCCTGGCAAAATCCTTGTAAACCTTAGGGAGGAACAACCTTTCCACATTCTCTAGGAATCTTGTATATTTCAATTTCGTTCTTGTGAATTCCAACAAAGCCCAACCTTTCCTCATAATACAGTGCCTTCGTACCTGGTATCGGCCTGGTGCACCTTCTCTTCAATACATCCAATGCCAATCTAGCTTTCCTTAGACAAGGAGCCCAGAAGAGATTACAGTATTCCAGCTGGGGGTGAATGACTAATGCCTTGTGCAGCAAAACCTCCCTATTCTTACATTTCCATTTCGTTTGAAGTAAAGGCCAAGATTCCATTTGTCTTCCTTACTACCTGCTGGCCTTGGATGCTAGCCTTTTGTGATTCCAATCAGTATTCCACACAGTTTGACTATTCCTTCCTTAAACAAGAAAATCTTTAATCAACAGCTGCAATAATGAATGGATCCCCATTCTGCTCTTGATCCAGCAATGTCTTCCAGACCATTCATTCACTTTGTCCCAGATTAGCTTTGAAAATTCAATTCTGTCCCTCTCCAGCATGAGTTTTAATTTAATCTGCAAATGTGCTGAAGATGTTTGGTAAGTGATATCTCTCCCTTCCTCTTAAAGTGTCTAACGCATCCCCAAAGTGCCACAAGATGGACTCACTTAAGATTGCGCTGTTTTCAAAGCACTTGCCCTCATCTCCAGAGAAACACTGAAGATCTTGCCCTCTTTAACTCCACAGGGAGACAGCTCCCATTGAGCGCGGCCGATACCGAAATAATGAGCCAATGCACAGGACAGTAGGAGGCGAAGAGTAAGTTATGCCCACCCATTCCTCCTCACTTTATCTCTGCCAGTTATGCCCATTACATACAATGGTACAATAATCACTAAACCACTGATCGAATCTTAAACATGACAACCCTGCAATGATTAATCTCAATGTAATGTTGAGGTAAAGCTTTTCTTTCAATAAAATGCGAGTGCCACTGTCAAAATCACAACTTTTACCCCATCCCTAATCGCCCTTGAACTGATTGGCTTGCTCAACCTTTTCAGAGGGCAGCTATGAGTCAATCATGTGAGTCTGAAGTCACACATAGGGCAGACAGGGTAAGGATGGCAGATTTCCTTCCGTTCAGGGTATTAGTGAACCTGATGAGTTTCTACAATAATTGGTGGCAGTTTCACAGCTGAATATTCAAAATTATTAATTTAATTTCAAACCCACTAGCTTCCCACAGTGGGGCTTGAACTGGCTTCCCAGGGCATTACCTGTCCCTCTGGTTTACAGACTTAATGATATCACCATTATGTTATCCTGCTTGGGCCTTTGCAACTCTCCAGAATCAATAAAGCCAAAGAACTGTGTGTGCATAGAAATCAGAAATAAAAACTGCTGGAAGAGCTCAGCAGGTCTGGTAGCATCAGTGGAGAGAGAAACAGAGTTAACATTTTGACCCAGTGGCTCTTGTTATGAATAGTTCAGAAAAAAGGGTCACTGGACCCGAAACATTAACTTTGCTTTCTCTCCACAAGTACTGCCAGGCCTGCTGAGTTCTTCCAGCAATTTCAGATTTTGTTCCAGAATCAACACTGATTTCCGCAATTTCAGATCATAATCTCCGTTCTCCCGGTTTGCAGTTTGCCTTTTAGACTGCAGATTTTGCTGAGGATACTACTTTTCGTCAGTTACACCTCCTCCAGACCCACCACTTGTTTCTATCTTGTTGTTAAATGTTTTTTCTCACACACTGTCATCCCTTTAGTCATTTACTTTCCCCTGCCTTTCCATGCTATCACATACCTTCACTTCTCATTTCTTTCCTCATATCCTAAACCTCCAGATCCTTCATTTTCTTAAAACCTGTCACATCCTGAAATTTCTTTCCAGTTCTGAAATAAGGTCACCGAACTTTGAAAAGTTAACCCTATCTTACACTCTACAGGTGCTCAACAGTCATATGGCTTGTTGCTGTTTTTGCTGCAGGGTAAATATAATCGAGAAACTGTATCTTTAAGACACTCTCCATCAGAAAGACACTTGAATGACCTTCAAGAAATCACACAAGTGCCCTGTGAGTAAGAGAATACCTGAAAATTGCAGCAAAATGGAGCATTAAAGTCACAACTCCTCCTCAAGCTTCCAACCCACACACCAATTACTTTCCCCACAAAAAACCATTAAACACTTTCTTCAAAAAAATGCAAAGCTATACACAGCAGCTCAGCACTTTAACATTTCAACAAAAAAAAGTTTAAGACAAACCAATTTGCTAACAGCGTTACATTTGTTTGTTTTTCTCTCAAACAGCGATTCCCAGTGGAATGTCTGAGTACCTCGCACACGGAGGAAATCTAGGATGTGTGATTTGTGCTTACTTTAAAGAAGGGAGAAGGCATTTTAAGGAAAAAAGATGGTTGCTGGCTGTAATCCATGACTTCCACTGAGTGCATTCCCTGATGGACAGGCTGAATGAGAATCCAAGCAGAAATCTAAATGCAATGATCTTCCCACTATTTGAATAGGCCCACACTTAAAGCTGGGTTTTACAACACTAATTATTCTTATACAGGAAGACTCATACTAGAACGTTTAAGTGTTACTCCTTCTCAAACTCTTCAGCCAACAAAGATCTGTCCATAATATTTCCTTTCCAAGTCTAGTAAGGAAGAACTTGGACTGCTGTAGTACCTTTCACTACCTCAGGGTTTCCCAAAGCACTTCACAGCCAGTGAGAAGCTTTCAAGGTCGAGCTGCTGTTGGGAGACAGCATGCGCTCCAGTCAATTTGTGCACAGCATGCTGCCACAAACTGCAGTGTGATAGACATCTAACAATCAACCTGTTCAGAGATGTCATTATATACCTCTGGAGCTGGTTGGGAGTTGAGCCCTCGCCTCCTGGCTCAGAGGTTGGGGCACTGCCACTGCACCACAAGAGCCTCATACTACAACGGTGAGCTGTGAGCAGGCCATCAGTTCTCGTTAATGATACTGATCTCCCGCCAAACATGAGCCCAAGGGACCGTGCTTAAAACTATCCTGGTCTTCTCTCACATAGGCTCACAGCAGAGAAATGGCCCTTCAGCCCATCGAGTCTGCACTGACAGAACCACCACTAAAAGTGTGTTAATCCCAATTTCCTGCTCTTGTGTCACACATGGCAGCCTAGGATCTTTCACACTCACCTGAGAGCATTACAAAAGTCACGATACGAATGCAGGTGTTTTTTGTCATTTTAACTGTGCCAATAGTGTGAAATAAGCAATATGGAATTGGCGGCCAATTTCTCACCTCATCTACAAAGATGAACAACAGGCTATCTGTCCAATATTATCCGCATTCCTCTACCAGCAAAAATTCAAACTACTTCCATTGTATGTAAAGTGCTTTAGAAAGCCTCAAGAGTGTCACAGACTAAAGCAAACGTGAGATCGTTCTCTTTTTGTCGCACATTCCTTTTAGCATGTTTTTATTTCGAGTCTTTAGGGACAAAACAGCAAGGGTTTATAAAACCTGCAAACTGGCAATCTGGTGAATTTTTAATTCACTAACTGCTGCGACAGAGAGAGGGCCTGAATTTATGTATGACCGTGTGAGATCTCAGATTAGGGGAGGTGGCCAGCCATCCAAAAATTAAAGATTAATCTCCAGGGGGGCTGCTGTCACCAGCCCAGAGTTTTCTGCCTCTCCCACCCTTACAGGGCAGTGAGTTCCAGTTTCCCACCCTCTTCTGAGAGAAAAGACAATCATCCTTCATCTCCTGCCCCTTACCTAGAGTTTAATCCCCCTGGTCACTAATCCCTTCATCAAGAAGAAAGGTTTGTTTCAGCCTATGACCCTCACAACTTTATGCATTTTAATCATGCCTCTTGCTCCCCCCATCTCAGTCTCTTCTGTTCCAAGGAAAACAGCCCCTTTCTGTCCAATCTCCTTTCATAAACTCTCGCAGCCAGGCAACATCCTGGTTAACACGAAGTGTCCAACAAAATCTTGGCAGCTCAACCTGAAAAATAACCTAAACTACACAACAACATTTTTGTGATGAAGGGTCCAGGCCTGAAACGTCAGCTTTTGTGCTCCTAAGATGCTGTTTGGCCTGCTGTGTTCATCCAGCCCCACACTTTGTTATCTTGAACTATATGGAACATAGGAAGTACAACACCCATCTTGCAGACAGCAAGCTGCCACAGACTGCAATGAGATGGTCATCAGCATTCAGTCACCAGTGTTCCATCCAGTAGTGCCTTAGATTAATCGGACCCTCAGTTTAATGCTTCATCTGAAAAAGTCAGCGCCTCTGCCAGTGCAAATCTCCTTCAATGCAGCACGGGACCATCAGAATGGATTACCTGAAACAAAAACAGAAAGTGCTGCAGAAGCTCAGCAGGTTGGGCAACAATTGAGGTGAGAGAATTAGCATTAGAATGTTAAGTCCAATATGACTGCACTTCAGCTTGAAGAGCTTTCTGTTTTTAATTTCTACATTCGTGCTTTTTCACTTTTGTTTCAAGCTAGATTACCTGCTCAGCTGTCTGGAATGCAGCTTGAACACACAATCTCCTGACTCAGGAATGAGGGAGCTACCTTCAGGGCTAATGGGAACTGTAGATGCTGGAGAATCCAAGATAATAAAATGTGAGGCTGGATGAAGAGTCTAGGCCCGAAACGTCAGCTTTTGTGCTCCTGAGATGCTGCTGGACCTGCTGTGTTCATCCAGCCTCACATTTTATTACCTTCAGGGCTGTAGGTTGCCAAAAGGGCAAGTGTAACTCCACACGTCTGAGATCTTTTTTGAATTTTCTTTCTTCAGGGAAGAACAATAGGCATTCTGGAACCTGGCTGACTAAACATTACTCCACAAGTTAGGATAGTTGTGAGAAAGGGCTGGGTTGCAGAGATGGAATTACCAGTTACACTTGGGTAATTCTGGAAAGAGTTCGGGAGTCAGGCTAAACCTGGATTAAAACCTTGGTGAGACCACACTTAGAACACTGTGTGCAGTTCAGATCACCATCAATCTACCCTCTATATGTCAGTGTAGCTGCTCCACCTAAACTGATCAGTGTATCAACACACCCGCCCCTAGTTTCTCCAGGTACTCAGATTAGGGCGGCATTAGGGCGGTTAGCACTGCGGCCTCACGGCACCAGGGACACAGGTTTGATTCCACCCTCGGGCTACTATCCGTGTGGAGTTTTCACGTTCACCCCATGTCTGCATGGGTTTCCTTCGGGAGCTCCAGTTTCATCCCACAGTCCAAAGATGTGCAGGCTAGGTGGATTGGCCATACTAAATTGCCCAGAGTGTTCAGGGGTGTGTAGATTAGGTGGGTTTTGTTGGGATGGGTCTGGGTGTGATGCTCTGAGGGTCAGTGTGGACTTGATGGGCTGAAGGGCCTGTTTCCACACCGTAGGGATTCTATGACTCTAGGCTGTGGCTGGAGAAATTAGAGGGCGTGTAGGGAACTATATTATAGAAAGGATACACCACGACAGGTTTGGAAGGTGGATGAGGGGTAATAAAGATCCGAAGATACTAGAAATGTGAGGTTTCAGGAAAAGACCGTCAGAATCTGTGGCTTTTTCCCATTCATGAAAAATGACTGAAGGATGACCTTGCTGTGGTCATTCAGATAATGAAATGTTTGAATAGGGCAAAGGGTATAACTAGTGATCATCAAAGTAGGCAGAAAATGTTAGGAATATATCAGGGAGTAGGGAACTCAGGAGAAATGATTTGTATCTAAAGAGTTAGTAGGAACTGCAGGTGCTGGAGAATTTGAGATAACACTGTGTAGAGCTGGATGAACACAGCAGGCCAAGCAGCATCAGAGGAGCAGGAAGGCTGACATTTCGGGCCCAGACCTTTCTTCAGCTGTGTTCATCTAGCTCTACGCCTTGCTTTCTCTGTATTCAAAAAGTAGTGGGAATGATCTCACCACCACGGGGCATGGTTTGGAGTGAGTAGTGGACAGGAGACACATACATGAGACGGGAGGACATGGAAGCTTATGGTGGTGGATTTTGGAAAGACAGGCACAGGTTTAAGTGGAGAAACACCTGCCTGGGCTGGGATGGCTGAATGGCCTGTTTTGGCATATCCCTAAAATCTCTGTGTAATCACATCCAAATTTAACACAATGCAATGACCCTCAGCAATCTCTTGCCATGGACTATTCTGACAACAGCAGAGCCTTTGGCTGCACAGCGCTGTCAGTTAAAGTGGTCGGGCATTTGGTCACTATCCACCACAGGGGCTTGTCGGACATTGAAAAGGAGGAAGTAAGCAGCTCACATTTCAATCACACACTCCCAGCTCCAGATCGACTTGGGGTCTTTAAACATCACCATTGGAGGCTTCTATGGAAAGGGATATTCTAGGCTTTTGTTTCCAAAGAAGTGTAATTCAGACAAGGGGAAGCATAAGTGCAGGCAGTTCGGCTCTTCCAGCCTTTTCTACGTGCAGTAAGACCATGACTGATCTGATTGAGGCTACAACTCCGCATTCTTGTCGGTCCCCCGTAGTCCTGTCTATTAAATAATCAATGTTGCTCAGCATTGAATACTTTTAGTGCCCAAGCCCTCATTACTTACTAGCAAAGAGAATTACACAATCTAACTACCTCTTAGGAAAATAAACCTCTCCTCCCCTCCACCTTACAGAGGAGACATCTCATTCTTGAACCGTATCCCTTATTCTCATCTCTCCCACAACAGGAAACATCTTACTTGTCTCCGCTCCAACAACTCCTCCCAGCATCTTCAAGCTTCCAATGATCATCTCACATTCTTCTGAAGGCCATTGAGTAAAGATTCAATTTTGTTTTTCCCCTTCCTGAGGCAAAGCGTTCATTGGGAATGAGTCAAGTGAACCTCTTCCCTCGCAATGATATTTTTGTTCTGAAAAAAAGAGATCAAAACTATCCCTATTATTCCAGGTATGTTGTCATGAAGGTATGGTCTGAGACAGAAGGTGATATCAGGGCCTAGTAACCAAGACCCTGGACAGTAGAGGAGCCCAGTGTGGTCCGGGAGCCAGACTGAAGAAGATCCAGGGCTTATGATTTCTCTTCCTGGCCACATGCAGCTACAGTAAAGTTTCTCCACTGAAATAACTGCACAGAGGTCAGGGTCCTGTCATCAAGTCACTCTTCATTTACATGTGCACAGTACATTGAATGAGGTGGCTCTCTGAATCTCCCATTTATATCTATCAGCCAGGGCTTCCTGACTGGCCCAGGTTAACAGTCCCAGTCAAGGATCACATAGTCAATGAGATCCGCCTGGCCCTCATTCCAGTCACTACATCTACTTTTGTAATCCGCGGAATGCTCATCGATCCCCACAAAATTGCTTCCTATCACTAACCCGCCTATACATCAACTATCTGCCTGCAGCTAATTTGTCCAAAGCAATATCCAACCAACAAAGAAACCAATGATCTAGGTAACTTGTTTCTTAATAGAATCTTCGTTACACCAGCTCCCCCTTCCCCTACCCCACACACACCGTGTGTAAAAGGGAAAATCATGTTCTGGTTTAACACCTCATCCACATCACTGCATTCTAATACTACAGTCTTCCCTCAGTACTGCACTGAAGGGGCCTGGCCATTGAATAACATAAAGAATGTAATTTTCAAAAAAAACACCCACAAACCCAACTAATTATACCATTCCATCTTGCAGCCAACTACCTGAACAAAATAATGACACAGGATCTGGATCTGGGCAAAATGGTGACATGTTATTGCAAGATAAGGGAATCATTTGTGCCTCCAGTAATACTGAGAGCAATTAAATATTTTAGAACAAGTTCTTTCATTTCGAATGTAAGTGGTTTCCATTTTACTGAATGAGTTGTCATTGCACCATCTGCTTACACACAGATTAAGGTATTCATGGTTTTCTTAACCACAGGGCCTGAATACCTCTGATAGAAAGATATAGAGGACTGAAGTTTTACGTGAGCGATCTGCATGGAATCTGTTGCAGTCTGTTTGCGGAAAGGTAGACAGTGCGGAGAAGAATCGCATGTAAACCACTGCCGAGGGTGGAGATCTGAAATGAAATCAAAAAATGCTGGGGAAACTCAACAGGTCTGACAGCAACTGTAGAGAGAGGAATGGAATTAAATGTTAAATGCTGAGTTTTTCCAGCACTCTATTTTATTAGAGAGTAATTCACTTCCTTAAGTTCATGATTTGACTCAACTTGCTTCATGTTGCTTCTGCAAATACTAAAGTGAGACCAAAACAAGTATCTCAATAACTGTTGGAGGTTGCAGAATGCAATGCCTTCTTCCAGACATAAATATCTTCTATACCTTAGCTAGTTTACAGAATACAGATCTTCTAATGTAAAACTCGCCAAAATAAGGAGAGACACTGTCTCTGATTTGGCATTAATCTATTTTCCCTTTTCTGCATTGATACACCTCTGAACAGATCTACATGCCTGTGCTGGGGCTTTTAAAAGGGGGGCAGGTCTCTCCAAAGCAGCTGTCCTGCTCTCTGGCTTTGGAAGATTATTCAGGTACTTTTTAAATCCCATCTGTCCATAACCTCATTTGTCCAGCTCACCAGTCATTGCTGTTCTCACTAGTCCACATTGGCTCCCAATATATCAACATCACTCATTTAGAATTACTGCCTCTAGTTTTGAACTCCCATCGTGGCCTTACCATTTCTTATCTTCACAACTCCCCACCTTTCTTCAACCCTACAAGCTTTTGAGATCACACCATCTCTCCAATTTTGACCTGAAATTCCTGAATTCCATCAATGGCAGCTGTGCCTTCAGCTAATTCTGGAATTCCTTCCTCAAACTGCTCCTACTGTCTTTTCTCTTTCGTGTCTCTCCCTGATACAATCCTCTTTGACCATCCTTTTGGTTCCGTACGTCAAATTTCTGGTTTTGTGGCTCAGACATTAGGAATATGTCTGATATTCCTTTGATGTGCCAAGTGACAGTTTGCTGTGTTAAAACACTACACAGATTCATATTATTATTATTATTGTTAATCATATCAACAAGAAACAAGAGTAGGCCACTCGTCCCCTCGAGCCTGCTCCCCCATTCAATAACATCATGGCTGATCTGAATTTAACCTCAACCCTGCCTTCCTGCATACCCCTTGGGTATCAACAATTTGCCCACCTCTGCCTCGAAGATTCTGCATCTAACACTTTTTTGAGGAAGGGAATTCCAAAGACTGACAACTCTCTGGAACAATAACAATTTCCTTGTTTCTGTCTTCACTGGGTGACCCCTCATTTTTGAACGAAGACCCCCTAGTTTTACTCCTTACACAGGACCCTGTTATTTGACAGTACATGGATGTTACCCATTATCTGATCTTACCTGAATTCCCAACCACCCCCTGTATGAATTAATTCCAAATGTATGTATTCATATTAATAGAAGATTAATGGCATTGCTGCTGCTAAATTTGAAAGTATAGTCATTTTTAACAACAGGAGCATTTTGCTAAAGTCCTGATCTACACTTACAGCCTGAAATAAAATGAGCTAAGCAGTCAAGCCAGCCTGTAGGCAATGAGTCAATGTTGGGCACGAGACGGTCATTCACTGACAATCTGGGGAATTAGTGCCCACCTCTCAGATAAGGGATAGGGGTGTTTCTGAGAGGGGGTGAAATGAGGTTCTTTGCCGGGCAGCAGAGCAGGGGAGGTCTAAACTTTTCCCATGAACCCCAAAGGTATCCTTGTGTTGTAAACTTTAAAGAAGAACTTCTATTTGTTTTACAACAAGAGCACAAGACTGCAACAAAGTTCAAATCAAAAGCCATGAGGTCTTTGTGGATAAGCTCCTAGCCCACCTGCTCACAATGAACCCTCATGTAATGCACAATGTGTTCTACTGCTGATATCTAACAATGATCACTTGGCCCCTTTGCTCACAGTCATCTAATCTAATGACTGTTGATTCCGAGGCCAATTAGAATTAATTGGCAAAGGTAGATTGCAAATGCTTGCAGATTTTTTTCTTCAGGTTAGAATGGAATCCAAGGAATGATTTATTGCTTTGGGTCTTGTGAAGTAAGGCAGATTCATGCCAAATTCGAGACTTTTAATGCACAGTTCAATGGAAATGGATGACTCTATCTGATACATGAATCAGCAGCAGTACATGTCCACTGAAAAGCAGTTTCCTTTAACAGCTTGACTCGAGTTTACTGTGACAGCTTTATTGTACAGAAAAAGGACATTTGGCCCCATAGACTGATGTTCACCCTTTAATGATCCTCTTCAGATTCTGTTGAATCATTTGCATTCCTTGTTGGGAATGTTGTGGACTTGTGGCAAATCATATGCCTACCCCAGCCAAATCAGTAGCCCATCCTGTTGTAAATTGGGATCTGTAATACAGCATGAGCAATGGTATCAACTAACAAAATGAAGATTGCACTCCTTTTGACCTGACTTGCTGGATATGGCCACAGCTTTGCTGGCAGGTAACATATGCACTGCACAAGTTCCAACAATGACCATCACCAATAAGAGATAATCTAACCACTGCCCCTTGACATCCAATGGTGTTACCATCATTGACTCCCCCACTGTCAACATTCTGGGGGTTATCATTGACCAGAAACTTAACTGCACTCCCCACATAAACACACTGGCTACAACAGCAGGCCAGAGGCTAGAAATACTGCAGTGAGTAACTCACATCATGACTCCCCAGATTCTGTCCTCCATCTAGAAGTCAGGAGTGTAATGGAATACCCCCCACTTGTCTGAATGGGTGTAGCTCCAACATCACGAAAGAAGCTCGACATGATCCAGGACAAAGCAGCCCGCTTGGTTGGCACAACATCCATAAGCATTCACTCCCTTCACCTCCAATGCTCAGTTGCAGCGGTGTCTACCATCTAGAAGATGCACTGTAGAAATTCACCAAAGATCCTTCGACAGCACCTTCCAAACTCATTCCCATTTCCATCCAGCAGGTACACAGGAACACCAAACTCTGCAAGTTGCCCTCCAAGCCACTCACCATGCTGGCTTGGAAACATATCGCTGTTCCTTCACTGTTGCTAGGTCAAAGTCCTGGAATTCCCTCCCTAATGGCATTGTGGGTCAACCCACAGCAGGAGGACTGCAGCAGTTCAAGAAGGCAGCTCACCACCACCTTCTCAAGGGCAACAGGGGATGGGCAAGAAACGCGGGTCCAGCCAGAGACACCCACATCCCACAGTGAATAAAATAAAAAAACTTCAATTACATGATAGTTGTAGGATTACAGGTCATAGCCAAAGATCAGCTGGCTTTGGGGGTAAAGCTTCACAAATTTTGTCTCCTTATTTGGAAACCCTGGCTAACCGTGTCCTCGTTTATGAAGCGAGAGATCTTCTCCACTTCCAGAGCAAGCAACCAGAATTTCACAGCACTTCTATTTTTCACAAAAAAAGACGTGTTTCAGTGATAGGATGTTGGAAAGATCCCAAACCTCTCCCTGAACAGAATAGTGAAACACTCTGGATGCATTCCAGCTGGAGAGAGTCATATCATCTTCCTCAGTTCTATCTGAAAATTTATTGGCAAATTTCACACTTGCCCTAAGGGCTTTGGCAGTACTAAAGCAGCAATATTGTCAAACTTCCAAAGAGCCACCTACTTCAACTTGATGTAATATACAACAGTACTATGGAGTATTTTTCAGGTACAAATGCACATTTGTATGATTTTTAATTATACTGTATCTCCTGCTGTTTCTTAACACAGGTCTAATGTCTGCTGTCGCCTTCACTGCTGAAACTACTGCTCTTTGAGTGTGAAATAGGGATGTCAGTGCACCTTTCATTAAAGAATCGATGACTCCTGTACATCACCAGGTGATTGCCTCACTCAGACTGCCTGTTTGCAAAAGTCAAGGAATTTGGGTTCTGGTTATTGTCCTTAGTTACAGTACAAACTGAAGTGTTGCATTTGTAAAATGGGATTGAAACTGATGAGTTTTTCAAGCTCAGAGCTCTTGCTGCTACCAAACCATTCAAAGCAACACTAGCATCAAGTAGGTTTCGATAGTATCCCTTTAATGGTATTTCTTTAAAGATATCCTGAATCTTGACAGTCTTACATAACTTAAAGATGCCTTAATGGGGTCCACAGCCAAATAATTAGTTTTGAAGCATAGCCACTGTTGTTATGCAGGCAAAACATTGCAACCAGTGAGAAAGCAACAAAATGAATTTCACACTGCACATCTTTTTCCTGATGTTGGTTAATGAATGACTGTGGCCAAGGCACTGCCAGAAACACCCATCCCTATCTTCAAGGGGCAGCATGGGATTGTTGCCATCCAAGTGACCAAGGTACAGGAGCCAACTTCTGGAATCATTCAAAGGGACTGTGCCTCTGACAAGGCAGCAATTCACCTGACACTCAGGAGTCAGCCTAGTTTTACTTTTGCTTAAGTCTTGAGGTAAGCTGTTCCACTGAAAGTCAAGAATCTTTTCTCACACAGCTTTCTTCAGAGTAAATTTAGTCAATTTGGCAGATAATTTCGAGTGAGTAAATTAACCACCCTCATGAAATCAGTGTGGAATACAAAAGTTTTGAAGAATAATATTGGAAACCAATGTGTAGCCAAACTCTTAACATCATAAAATGCCCCAAAGCATTTCACAGGAGCATTAGAAAGAAAATTTGACCTTCAACCCTCGGAGATCATCACCAGCTTGGTCAAAAAAGTAAGTTTTTAAGGTGTGTCTTAAGAGGAGAAGAGAGAAGTAGAAACATAAAGCGATTTAGGGAGGGAATTCCAGAGTTTAGAGCCCAGGTGACCACCTATGGTGAAGAGATCAAAGTCGAGGCTGTAGAAGTGGTCAGAATTGGAGAAGAGCAGGCATCTCGGAGTGTTGTAAAGATTGTAGAAATAGGAAGGGCCAAAGTCATGAGGGGAGTTTGAAAACAAGTTTGAGAATTTTAATTGTGTCAGTGATTTGACCAGATGAACACTGAGGGTCCATGCATCAAGTCCCACAGTTTACAATCTTCACACAGACATAAACCTATTTTGTTTAAGATAACAAAGTGTGAAGCTGGATGAACACAGCAGGCCAAGCAGCATCTCAGGAGCACAAAAGCTGACGTTTCGGGCCTAGACCCTTCATGAGAGACCCTCTCTGATGAAGGGTCTAGGCCTGAAACGTCAGCTTTTGTGCTCCTGAGATGCTGCTTGGCCTGCTGTGTTCATCCAGCTTCACACTTTATTATCTTGGATTCTCCAGCATCTGCAGTTTCCATTATCTCTGATCACAATTTTAATCTATTTTGTTTAAATGGGTTAACCTCATCTGTACATTTGCAGAGACCAATTGAGAGTACTGTACACTGCAATAGTAATGCGATCTAAAACCCATAGCAAATTTTTGCTCAGTGGGAGCATTTTCATTTGTGTTGTCAAAATAGTGGGGGGATTGGTTAGCTCAACTAGTTTGCATTGCAGAGTGATGCCAACTAAGGGGTGAATCCCTGTACCAGCTGAGGTTACCAGCAAAGGTCCCCCCTTCTCAATTTTTCCCCACACCTGATACGTGACGACCCCGGGTTAAACCACCATCAGACTTCTCTCTCTGATGAGACAGCAGCCTTATGGTCTGATTGGAGTATGGCAACTTAACCTTAACAATATAACAAATAGTTAAGTCGATGATTTAGCTTAATTTATTAATTAATTGAATGGTTAGTGTTATCGACCAGACCAAACCCACTGAAAATAGCTTCTAAAAAACCCAAGGCCTCATGAGCTATTTACTTTATTGGCTATGAGCAGGTCACTCAGCACCTCTCTCTCAGCACTTCTTCATTTAAAAAAAAGGCCAAAATATGCCTCTCAGAACCATAATATCCTCACAATCGACATAAAGGGGAACAGGAGTGACTCAACAGCTTAGTGAGGTAAAGTCTGGTTAGAACCTTGGATGTATTGAGTTCAAATCTCAGCAACATCTTTCAGCGATGATAGCATTGTAGCCTTCCAAGCAGTTGGCCCAGCTTCAATTTGTGACCATCACAAGCTCTGAGCTTTATTGGATCACATCTATTCAATATATAAAATACAGTGAAAAGTTTATACGATTGCCGTGCAACAGCACCATTCTCATTCACTTAAAATTAAATACAAAATACATAAAGATAACTTTAAGAGAGTCCAATGTTTCCTTGTCCAGGGCTATAATCCCACTCCGGGCTTCACCAGCCCACACCAAACGGGAGCAAGAGTCTCACTTTGAGCTTAACAAGGCTGGCCAAGCCTGTAGCCCTGCTGCCTCTGAAGCTACCTCTGCTCCATACCCCATTGAGGCATCTTCCTCCAAAAACAACTCTCTTTCGAAAGTAAGTATAAGCAAAAGCTTTAAAAAATGAGGATAAAAATAGAAAGAAAAGAGGAAAAAAAAGGATGAAAAGGACAAGCCTGAGCACAGGAGCCCAGATGCTGCTTACTGTTCCACTGTTATCTTGAGAACCTGCAGGGCTTTTAGGATCCCTACCCCTGAGCCAGGCGACCCAGGCTCAAGCCCCACTCCCAATACGTGTTATAACATGCCTGAAGCGAATTGATTAAAAGTATCTAATTCGGAGATTACTGGAATCCTATTCATCCAGCCAAATCCTGGCACAACGATTGAACCCTGTAACACCAGACAACATTACAACATGAATTAAAACTGGTAACATGGCTAGATTCATCCCATCAGCCAACAAAAACTATGTTAATTGTACCCACATTTAACTGTACAAATGACGGAAGTGAACATCAATATAACAGGGCCCATAGATAGACGGAGTTCAATAGATGATACCAAAAAAGTAGAAATAAAGAGGGAACACCACCAAATACATTTTAATTTAATCTCTTTGCCCTCTCCCTGCCATTCCTCACTTTTGTTAGTCTTTCATTGTCCTTGTTGGGTAATCCTTGCAAATTTTTCTCTAGAAAATGGGTGATTTGGTGGTGAAGAAAAATAACACCTAAAATAAAGATAGAACAGGAGGGACTGCTAAGGTTCAATGTTAGTGTTCCTACCTCTGGGCGTAAAGATCTGGGCTCAAGCCTCACTTGTTCTGGAGGAGTGTCATACCATGTCTGAAAAGATTCGTTCAAATAGTTAAACATGGAACAAGTGGGACTGCTGTGTGGAAGGATATTGTTAAACTAGAGGAACATCTTAGGAAGCTACTGCTTGGCCTGCTGTGTTCCTCCAGCCCCACACTTTGTTATCTTAGATTAATAGTGAAAACTGAGCAGCATGGGCACTTTCGGCCAAAGGGCCTGTTTCCATGCTGCAGACCTCTATGACTCTAAGACTGAGTAGTCAATAAACTTTATCCTCTAAGAGACGTAGCGTGGTTTCTGATATACCGACTGACTTGAATTCAGATTAACACATGTCATAAGGTTGATGATTCAAGGGTCACGGTACAAACTTGGTATAATTTAGGCAGACACTTCAGTAATGCACTGGGAGGAAATCTGTCCGAGGTGCTATGTTTTGAATGGGATGTTAAGTTGAACCCCTGTTTACTTTCGTAGCCGTAAAAGCTCTACGGCACAATCTGAAGAGGAGCAAGGGAATTCTCTCGGCATCCTGCTCAGCGAGCATCCAGAAACCAAAAGGCACGGTCTTGGGTTAATCTCATCAGTTTTAGGGAACTGCTGTGCAAAAATAGGCTCCAAAAACAATCACACTTAATCCACTTGTTGGAAACCCCTTCCAGATGCAGGGACGTTCTATTGTGAACACAGTTTCCTTCACAGTCAGATGACCTGTGTCATGTCTCCAATTTTGTGACACTCAGTCTAGTGCCCAAAAGGCTTAGTGGAGTCACAAGGTAAACCTCAGTTGCCACCCAAGTTGACTGGAAGTAAGGCGAGTCAATCATTGCCAATCACAATAGACACAACTTAAAGTGCTTTAAAATGCTGAGAGGTACAGATGTTGTTAATTAAATAGACTATTCATCTGAAACTGTAAATACAGAACTCGAGAACACAAACTAAAAATTAAGCCCCAAGCAAGACAAGACTGGAAATAAATTTCTTCCCCACAAAGTAGCTGATTCATGAAATAAACACTCAGTAAAAACAATTCGTGTTGTGTCAATGCGTTTCTTCAGAAACCAAGTAAAGGTACAGTTAGACATGGGCCTCAAACTGATGTCAGTCGGTCCAGGCTGAGATGGACAAAAATTCCAAACGTGAGCATCGGTTTCTGTACAAATTGGGAGGAGTGGATGTGGATATTGCTGATGTGAAGAACTCTTCTTTTGTAAGTTATGGAGAGCAGGAATTTGTTCGTGAAATTGAAGAGGTTTGGATAGAGCCCATCGCAGTGTGGGATATATTAACTGTAACATCACGGCAGGTGGTGTTTGGGTGCGTGAGCCCATCTGCTCCAAGTCAGCCACATCCTTCTTTCTCTTTTTCCATTTCATATTTCTTCTTTCACTTTTTTTCTTCATCTTGGCAGCAGAGGCAGTGTCATCACAGAGGAGGCTGGAGTAGGACTCATGGCAAAGGTGGTAGCAACTGCCTAAGTGGCTCATGGTTGTGGGGAGGTCTAGAGCAGGGACTCTTAGCAATGTTGGTGAGATGACAGGGACTGCTGGGGCATCAGCTGGTCTCAGAATGGGGACTCATTGAGGCCTGGCGACTGGAACACCTTATAAAAACCCTGGGAAACTTCAGAAAACCTACCCCCTGTGCTTGACAAGAAAGATGGTAAAGTTAACATTATCTCTTACTTTACTGCCTTTATATTTTGTGGTCAATGGAACAGAAGACAAAGCTCCATTTAGGTAACAAGGTGTAGAGCTGGATGAACACGGCAGGCCAAGCAGCATCAGAGGAGCAGGAAGGCTGAAATTTCGGGCCTGGGCCTAGGTGCACAAGGTGGAGCCGAAACTCAGGTCACAGAGTTTAGAGATCAGTCAGGAAGGGATAATGTTGTTGAAGGCAGAGCTGTAGTCAATGAGTAGGAGGCTGACATAGATATCTTTGTTGTCTAGATGTTCCAGAGATGAGATCAGGGCTAGGGATACGGCATCCTCTGTGGACCTGTTCTGTCAGCAGGCAAATTGTAGGGGATCGAGGCAGCGTGTGGTGACAGTGCACTCTTCACTGTAATTTCCTGAATACAAGTGACAATAAAATCGTTCATTCATATCCCAACCTGATCAAGTCCTTCAAATTATATGTAAGTTGTGCAGGGGGAAGATGTGGAGACCATTTTCCACTTGAGGAAAAATCCAAAAACAGGGGCTTCAGTGAAAGACAAATATTAATCAATGTAGGAGGTGAATGAGGAAATCATTCTTCACTCAGACAGTAAAGGGGCTGTAGAAATGGAATCCACAGAAAGTGGTGGATGCAACTAGGTGCTTTCAAAAGGCAACTGTATGACTACATGTAGGGGCAGAGGAATAGAAAGGTACATTGAAAGGCTGAGATAATGGAAGTAGATCAGAAGGAGATTATGTGAGACGTAGACAAGGGCAATGACTAACACCTACAGAATATTTTTTAGCATCCCTGCAGTGTGGAAGCAAGCCATTGAGCCCAATAAGTCCACCCCACCGAAGAGCATCTGAACCAGACCCATCCCACCAACTATTGCACCTAACCTACACATCCCTGAACACTATAGGTAATTTAGCATGGCCAATCTGCCAAATTTGCACATGTTTGAAAACCAGAGCACCTGGCAGAAGCCCATGCAGACAGGGGGAGAATGTGCAAACTCCGCACCAATAGTCACCTGAGGGTAGAATTGAACCCGGGTCTATGGTGCTGTGAGGTAGCAGTGCTAAACACTGAGCCACTGTGCCATCCCTAATCTTGGCATGTTACCAAAGCTTTTCTACTCACACCCATTAATACAAACATAAACATGCCAAATTTTGAACAATCGCAACCATTTCCACTCCAGGAAAAAGCATATTTATTGTTTGACAAATTGGCCAAGGTGTTGGAATAGACAAAGCAGCAGAGAATTATTATAATCCAAGCTCCCATGTTGTCCTAAACAGCACAGCACAAGCTTGAACATGTTCCTGTTCTTTGTAGAGAACAAGCGCCATGTATAAACAAAAACAAAGTCTCTGGAAAAGCTCAGCAGGTCTGACAGCATCCGTGGAGGAGAAAACAGAGTTAACGTTTCGGGTCCGGTGACCCTTCCTCAGAGCCATATTTAAGTATTGTCACTTCTTAGAAATGTAAATGAGTGACCTTATGAACTTAGTTGATGTTCTTAAAATAAGTGTAAATGCAGCTATTAACACAGTCGGGATTGTTCATTAGGTGTTGTCCACTTAGTGAATGACATCTAATAGCAAATTATTTGTACCAAGTAAGCACACTCTGTGCTCCTCATTTTGTGTTAATCTATTAACATAGGAAATTTCTCCAAAAGATATAATCCATAAAGCAGAGTAGAATATAGAATATCCTTTACTGTCACACGTACTCCAGTGCGGAAGTACACAATGGCTGTCTGTAATGATACTATCTTAGGTACAAGTCCCGAGCTACAAATGTTGAATACAAAGAGGAATGAACGGAACAGTAATGGCATTACTTTCAGTGCCTAAAAAATAAGTTAGAAATAAGATCGTCATAACATTGTTGAAGGATTCATATTACAGTCCAGGAAAGAATTTCAAATAGACCTTACATTGCAGCAGCATTAGAGCAGCTCAGCGAGCATGTGGTCTGACCACCCGCGCCAATGTCCAGTCTAACACCAGTCCCGCTCCAGTCTAAGCCTCCAGTTCGCTTCGCGCCAGCACTCAACGGCACCTAGGTAAGTTGCGCTGCTCCGAGATTCTGGTTTCTCCTCACTCTGCTGTGAGACTGCTTCCCTGCGTGCTGCTCCAGGACTGCTAAAAGGACAGAAGTGAAGAAAGAAAAGGAGCTGATAGAGCAGAAGACCTCCAGGCAAGGCGTCCTACTCTGCTGCCATTCATTAAGCAAAGACTTGCCAAGCAGTAAAATGATTCCTAAATTGATTGATCCAAGATTACTTTTCTATTTGCTGAAGAGAATTATTAACATCAATTATTAGAGCTATGATAACAAAGTGTGGAGCTGGATGAACACAGCAGGCCAAGCAGCATCTTAGGAGCAAGAAAGCTGACATTTCGGGTTGAAGGATCTAGGCCCAAAACATCAGCTTTCCTGCTCCTATGATGCTGCTTGGCCTGCTGTGTTCATCCAGCTCTACACCTTGTTATCTCAGATTCTCCTACTATGTCTGAAACTATTAGAGCTAGGTCTAGATTGCACAGTCTGAAGGTTCGGTTGCAGCAGATTCAGTGGAGGCATTCAAGAGGATATTCAATGATTATTTAGATAGAAACAATACGCAGGGTTATGGATAAAAGACAGAAGTTTGGCACTCAGTTAAAATGTTCAGATGGCCTGAATGGCCTCCTTTTGCACTATATGAATCTGTGCTAATATTTATTGGTCATTTGATTTTTGTGATTCTAACACAAAAGAAGTTCGAGCAGTAATGCACTAAAAAGACAACATCTAAGAGGTGCTAAATAAAAACGGAAAGAACTGTAGTTACTGTAAATCAGAAACAAAAACACAGAAAAGCTCAGCAGATCCGGCAGCATCTGTGAAGACAAAATCAGAATTCACATTTCGGATCCGGTGACTCTTCCTCGGAGCTTTCAATGTGACGTAGTAAATACAGGAAGTGAGAAAGAGAAGGAAGGAAAGACAGATAAAGAGAAGTTTAAGAACTTGAGGATTTTGGAGATGTTCAGCTTTTACTCAAGCAGATCACAAAGGAAGAGTCGGGTGTGCTGTGTTGCACCGCAGACGAGTCAGAACAAATACGAAAGGTTGGCATCTCTATCTTTTGGTCTTTTATCCTTAAAACCAACTTCATTGACCCAGCTCTCTTTCTCCACCACCTTCCACATTCACTTCCTCCACCATCTTCCACATTCACTTCCTCCACCATCTTCCACATTCACTTCCTCCACGCCCTTCCACATTCACTTTCTCCACCATCTTCCACATTCACTTCCTCCACGCCCTTCCACATTCACTTTCTCCACCACCTTCCACATTCACTTCCTCCATCACCTTCCACATTCACTCCCTCCACTATCTTCCGCATTCACTTCCTCCACCACCTTCCACATTCACTTCCTCCACGCCCTTCCACATTCACTTTCTCCACCACCTTCCGCATTCACTTTCTCCACCACCTTCCACATTCTCTTTCTCCACCATCTTCCGCATTCACTTCCTCCACCACCTTCCACATTCTCTTTCTCCACCATCTTCCACATTCACTTCCTCCACCATCTTCCACATTCACTTCCTCCACTACCTTCCACATTCACTTCTTCCACGCCCTTCCGCATTCACTTCCTCCACGCCCTTCCGCATTCACTTCCTCCACCACCTTCCACATTCACTTCTTCCAGCACCAACGCTCAGTGACAGCAGTCTCTACCATCTACATTATCCACTGAAACAGCTCATCAATGGTTCTCCAGCAGCATTTTCCAAACCCACAATCTCTATCTCCGAGAAGGACAAGGGTGGTATAGCTCCTCGTCGGGATTGTGTGTTGCCTGGAAGGAAACTTGCAGGTTGTGGTGTTCCCATGAATCTGCCACTCTTATCCTTCTGTTTGTTGGATGTATTGGTTTGGAAGGTGCTGTTGAAGAATAGATTGTAGACAGCATGGAGAAAAAAAGGCACCATTTGGCCCAAAAGGTCAATGCTAGTATTTATGCATGTCAACAGCTTTCTCACATCCTACTTAATCTTACCTTACCACGAAGTCCTCCTATTCCATAGCCCTGGGTATTACCCTGGAAAGGCACAATACTAAAATGAGTTTTTGGAACATTCATTCCATTTACTCACCAAGATTGAGACAGCGATGTTTCCCTGTCTTGTTCAAACTTCAAAAATCAAACAGAAGATACTTGAAACACTTTGCAGGTCTGACTATTTCTGGGGACACTGTTAGACCATAAGAAATTGGAGTAGGAATAGGCCATTCAGCCCCTCAAGCCTGATTCACCATTCAATAGAATGATTGCTGATCCAACATTCCCAACATCCACATTCCTGCCTTTTCCCTGTAGCTTTTGATTCCCTACTGGGAGTGAGCTGACATTTCAGCTTGATGACCTTTCGCCAGATTGGGAAAAGGTGCAGGAAACGGTTTGATGCAAGTATCAAGGCAGGTAGAGACGAAGCACGAGCAGGAACAAAAAGGACAGTGCAAAACGAGGCTGAGGGCCAGAAAGATTCAACAAAGAAGTAATGATGATGCAAGGCAAAAGGGGACGGGACTGTGGCAAGTAAATAAATTAAAGATGGCTGTACAGGGGACGTGTAAATGAGACACAGAGGGATAGTGACCAATGACTGATGTACTCTTGAAAGACGTTGTTTCCTGATCTTTGGCCGTCTACTGTGATGGGGTACAGACATGTGTAAGGACCTCCTGTGTGGCTGCTTCTCCAGGATGACTTTCCACAGGTCCAAACCATGTAAGGTAAGACCATCCCAACTCACCACCTCTCTCTGTGGATGTAGGTACATGTCTGTGCTCCATGTGAGGGAGCACGGTAAGTCTAACAGTGCGCAGGATCGCCTTCTACAATTTGTGGACGCTGGCCGGACTGGAGCCCATCAGCAACATGCCATTATCATATATTTAGGTTTGATTCAATTAGCTTTGCTACAATCCCCAGTGTAATATTGGTTTTAAACAATGCAAAATATTTATGAGGGCGTCCCTGCAGAAGTCAACGCAAAAGAGATTGAAATACTGTAGTAACAAGGCTGATACAGTACAACAGGAGTCATGTAGC
The DNA here is from genome assembly GCF_030684315.1 of Stegostoma tigrinum. Taxonomy (NCBI): domain Eukaryota; kingdom Metazoa; phylum Chordata; class Chondrichthyes; order Orectolobiformes; family Stegostomatidae; genus Stegostoma; species Stegostoma tigrinum. The sequence goes on along the minus strand of NC_081379.1, from coordinate 6,750,530 downwards.
TTTAGATACTTTACAGTGTATCTCCTTTACAACCCTCACCACATGCAGTTCTCCCCACAAGGCATTCTGAACAAGAGTCATACCAGACTCAAAACATTAACTCTGTTTCTCTTTCTACGGATGCTGCCAGACCTGACATCTTTCATCAACACTTCTTGTGTTGGTTTCAGATTTGATTTGATTTATTGTTGTCTCATGTATCTAAGCACAGTGTAAGTTTTGTTTTGCAAGTAGTACAGGCAGATCATAGCAAACAAGGACATACAGATCATAGGGTGCTTAGACAGAGAGAGGCGTACAGGGTTACACTGCACAGGAGGGACACAAAGCAAGATCAACATTAGCAGATCAGTGTTATTTAAAGTTGGAGAGGTTCATTCAGCAGCCTGGTAACAGCAGGGAAGAAACTGTTCTTGAACCTGTTGGTGCATGCATTCAAGCTACTGTATATTCTGCCTGATGCAAGAGGTTGTATTGGGGTAGGAGGGGTCTTTGATGTTGGCAGAATTTCCATGGCAACAAGAAGTGTAAATAGAGTCTGCGGATGGGAGGTTAGCTTCTGTAAAGGTCTGGGCTGTGCACACAACTTTCTTTAGTCTCTTACAGTCCTGTTGCTGTACCAGGCCATTATGCACTCAGATAGAATGCTCTCTGTAGTGCATCTGTGAAAGTTGTGAGGGACCTTGTGGACATGTCGAATATCCTAAGCTGTTCGAGGAGTAAGAGGTGTAGTTATGCTTTCTTGACCATCACATCTACATGGACGTTCGAGGACAGATTGTTGGCTGTCATCATTCCTTGGAACTTGATGCACTTGACCTGCTCCACCTCAGGACCATTAATGTAGATCGGAAAGTGTCCTCTTCCTTTCTTCCTGAAGTCAATGATCAGTTCTTTTGTTTTACTGACATTGAGAGAGAGAGAGAGAGATTGTTATCATTGCATCATAACACCAAGCCCTCTATCTCCTTCCTGCATTCTGACATCATTGTTTGCTTTCCAGCCTACAACAGTGGTGTGATCAGCAAACTCCTAGATGGAATTCATATGGAAGTTGGCTACAAAGTGGTGGGTGTACAGGGAGTACAGTAGGGGGCTGAGGATACATCATTGCAGGGTGCCAGTGTTGGGGATTATCATGGAGGAGAGGCAGTTGTCTACCGTCACTGATTGCAGTCTGTGGGTCAGGGAGCTGAAGGTCCAGTTGCAGGAGGTGTACAATGAAAGATCAACATTATTTAAAGATAGACAGTCCATTAATCAGTGTAATAACAGCAGGGAAGAAAAGGACAGCAGTGAACCAGAGGGGTTTTTCCCCTGACAATTGGCAATGGAATCATTGTCATCATTAGATTCTTAAATCCAGATATTTTTATTGGATTCAAATTCCACCATCTGCCATAGCAAGATTTAAACCCAGGTTCCTTGAATGTTATGCAGGTCTCTGGATTAACAGTTCAGCGATAATACCACTTGACCATCACCTTCCCGCTCTGATACTAACATTAAGAAAACTGGAGAAGCTTTAGTTTTATTAAAATCTTCACTGTTAAAAAATAACACAACTTAGAATCAACATGATTCAAATGTTACGTTTCGATTAAAAAGGCAAGCTCTATTTTAAGTAAGTAATACGAGAAAGATATGCCTCACAGTTTTCCACACTAGCCTGGTGTCACATGTAATCTCAGTTTTTTCAACTCAGCTGTCATTGTGCAGGATGTCTCAGTCTCCTATTCAATTGTCTCCACCCTTGTGTTCCAATCTGAAAAAGGGTCTGAGGAAACTTTTCCAAAGAAGGGTCCCAACGCGAAACATCAGCTTTCCTGCTCCCCTGATGCAGCCTGGTCTGCTGGGTTCCTCCAGCTGCACACTGTGTTACCCCAGTATTTAACATTGTGTTTGTTAGCCTGCATTAGTCTGACACAAAAGCATAGCCCCCATCAAGACTGATGGAAAAGCACACCCCTTCAATGGAGCACTCAGAGAATAAGGTCCCATGTAAGTGCATTGAATACTGATCCCAATTTAATCCAATGCATTGTAGTTTGAAGACCAGTTCAGTGGCATTTAGTTAGCAGATACTGAAAACATACCTTTTTTCTAAGTAAAGTCACTACCGTCTCAGAGGACCATAGGTTTCCTCTATGATCTGACAGAGACAACAGGTGGTGGTTTAACCTGAGGGCCACCTACACTTCAGGTGAGAGATGAGATTGAGAAGCAGAGTCCTTCATAGTAACATCAGCCAGGAAGGGAATTTTTAAACAAATTCCTAGCTCAGGACATACATTTGCTCCTGACATCGGGGCCTCCAATCCAATGGGAGGTTCAGCCCCACAAGTTTGATAAAACTGGGAAACCAAAACAAGGTTGCGTTGAATCTAGGAGAAAATTACTGTAGATGCTGGACTCTGAACTGAAAACAACAATTGCTGGAGATCAGAGCAGGTCAGGCAGCATCCATCGCGAGAAAGCAAAGCTAACATTTCATGACTAAATGACTGTTCATCAGAGCTGAAGTGAAGGGGATTGTTTTAACTTCCAGTCATGCTCTAAGTCCACAACTCAAGAGCTCCCGCACACAGGCCAACTCCTTAAAGTAAGGGTCTTGATAGAGTAGATGTGGAAAGAATGTTTCCTCTTATGGAAGACTTCTTCTTATTTATTCACAGGATGAGGGCATTATTGACTGGACCAGCATTTATTGCCCATCCCTAAGTGCCCAAGGAGCAGTTAAGAGTCAATCACATTGCGGTGGGCCTGAAGTCCCACGTAGGTCAGACCAGGTAAGGATGGCAGTTCCCTTCCCTAAAGGACATTAGTGAACCAGATGGGTTTTTCCCAACAATTGACAATAGTTATATGGTCATCCTTAGATTAATTCCACCATCTGCCATGGTGGGAGTCAATCCCAGGTCCCCTGAACACGATCTGGGTCTCTGGATTAACAGTCCACCAACATTACCACCAGACCATCGCCTTCCCATCTAGAACCAGAGGTCGCTGTTTAATAAGAGGAGTTGCCCATTTTTGACAGAAATGAAAGGTATTGGAAGCAGAGTCTTTGAGGAAAAGGTAGATAGATTCTGATAAGGACTCTAAACTGCCCGTCTGAGCAACACACGCAAGCCTACCCAACAACACCCTCATCAAATGAATGAATTTTTTTAAAAAAATCAATTACAGAAGAGGCACTTTGGCCCATCGATTATATGGTTGAAGGCAGATGTTCTTTATTAAAGCTGCAAGAGTTGTTGAAATTCATTCCTCAGCATGGCCCTCAGGGAGTGGAGCTAGAGGGAATGCAGACATTCCAGTTAAGGATGCACAGCGGCACTTTACCATGAAGGAGTTTACACTGGCCTAGAGGTCATCAAGCCTAGATCAAGCCTATTATTTTTGACCCTATTTCTTTCACTACTCATTATTTTGTAGAAAAATAACATCTTACGCTGGAGCAGGTTTCGTTTGGATCAGTATTCTAAATCTCACCAAGGTTCCTGCTTAAATGAGTGGGTTGAAATGTTGGAAATGTTGCAGTAGCAAAACAAAACGAAAACCTTGCAATTTTCAGAGGAATCATTAATAAGTCTCTGGTGTACATAAATCACAGCTCACCCCTTAATTTTCAACCCAAAGTAACATCAAACATCTACAGAAAATCTGGTAGCTCGGTAACTTGCATGTCAACAATGATTAAAAGCTGGCGAGGAGGTCATAAAAGTTCATTGCATGATACAATCAGAGTGAGCAATTCTATCTTTGAGTGAACTAATCTAATCATATAGTACAGGGAGCAGAATATCTCCACGAGAGGAAGCAGTCAGTTCCGAGTGTTATGATTGCTTATATTTAATAAGCTGAGATTGGAGTCCTGGCACATTTCTGATTGGAATTACAGCATTCCATCATATGAGCTAATTCCATGGAAATAGCACTTGTCACATTTTTTTGATAAGGATACTTTTAAAATGTCTGCATACAGTCTCTAATGTGGAATACCAATGCACTTTCACAGTGAAAGAAAAAATCCTGTGGCCTGAAAACCATTCTGGAGGAGGATTAATGGGGAAATTGATTGAGAGAATGGGAAATGGCTTTCTCTCAAACACTAAATGATTCCAGGACTGAGGGGTTTTAACTGTTGAGAAGAGTTGAACTGGCTGGCGCTTTTAACTTTAGAAAATAAAAATCTGAGGGTTAACGCAAATGGATATTATACAGCAGGAGTTTGTCAAAGACATAGAGTCATACACCACAGAAACAGACCCTTCAGTCCAACTCGTCCATCCCTACCAAATAACTTAAACTGACCCAGTCCCATTTGCCAACATATGGCCCATATCCTTCGAAGCCCTTTCTATTCATACACCCATCCAGATCCCTTTGGCATATTGGCTCAGTGGTTAGCACTGCTGCCTCACAGTGCCAGGTTCTCAGGTTTAATTCTATCCTCAGGCGACTGTCTGTGTAGAGTTTGCACATTCTCCTCATGTCCACATGGGTGGTCTCCCATAGATATGTAGGTTATGTGGATTAGCCATGCTAAACTGCCTGTTGCGCCCTGGATGTGTAGGTTAATGATGGATTGGTCATGGGAAATGCAGGGATAGGTTAAGGGGAATGGGCCTGGGTGTGATGCTCTTTGGATGGTCAGTGTGGGCTCAAAGGGCCAAATGGCCTACTTCCAGACGAGGGATTCTATGATTTTATGAAATGTTGCACTTGTGCCTGTCTCCAGAGATTACGTCTAATTGTCTGCCACATTAGAAGTACATTTAAGGCTTAGAAAGGTTTGAGCCTGCGAAGGTACCCCTAAAGATTAGAGCTTTCTTTCTCAGTTGTTCATGGGAACTCTCCATTTTAAATTTCAATTTGTCTCACATTATTTCTTTCTCCCTCTTGGTCTACATCATTCCAATCTTCCTTCAATCATCTCATTCAGCAACTTCCAATGGCTTAGGACCCAATCAATCTAAGCTGATTGCTTGCCTTTGATTATATTCACCAATGGTTCTTCCTCCAGCACCATTCTGAGAATTCCTTCAGTTCTCTTGTTTTCCCACTGACCAACCCTCTCCATCCTTCCCCAGAGACCACCTTTCTCAACATTCTAGCCTTTAGATGTCTCAGTATCCCCATTTCAGCCCCGTGGATCAACACAGTTCAAATCACAGCCTTGTTTGTTCCTTTCATATGATCTTAGCTCATTACTTTGCTGAGGAATTCTTTATGTTGGATAACGCATTCTTTGTCATCCGATTTCTTAATGGTGGTAACAAGATCCTTCCCAGGTTGCACTTACCTAATCCTGGGCTTGGATTCTTTTCAATCTTGGGGCCATTTGTAGTCCCAGTCCCAGACTTCATACATATCTCTCTGATGTCAGACTTCTGCACTATCCCCGGGCTGGGACTGGCACAATCAATGGGGATATAGTCCCCACCAACTCTGCAAGGGGCAGGGTGAGAAAACCTGAGAGGCCCTGCACCACATCTTGAAACACAAAAAGCTTGCATTTTTTTTTTCAGTTTATTTATGGGACAAGGGCATTGTTGGCCCAGTCAGCACTTATTGCCCATCCCTAATTGCCCAGAGGAGAGTTAAGAGTCAACCACATTGCTGTTGGTCGGGGGTCAATGTAGACTAGACCACACAAGTGCAATAGTTTCCTTCCCAGAAGGACATTAAGTGAGCCAGCCTGGTTTTTCCCCAAGCAACCAATTCATGATCATCATTAGGTTGTTATTTCCGGATTTTTGCTGGATTCACATTCCACCATCTGCCAAGGCAGGATTTGAACCTAGGTCCTTTGGATTCACAGTCTACTAATAATACCACCAGGCCATCACCTCACTTTGAAGTGATGCTTCCCTGCAGTGCTCTGGGAGTGCTGTGTTGTCTTTTGGATGAGACACTAAACCAAGATCCTGTCTATCCTAAGAATTGGATGTGAAACATCCCACAATTCTGTTCTGAACCAAAGATGGCCTCGTGTCTGGTTACGATGTGTTATCCCTCAATCAGTATTACAAAACCTGTTGAGTTGGGTGACCATACTGGTAATCCGTTGGACCGAGAGTCGCCCAGGTACCGAGATTCAAATCCCACCAGGCTAACTACTATAGTTTAAATTCAACGACTAAATCTGGAGTTGTAAAGCCAGACACTGGAATGGTGACTGTGAATTTCACAGGAATTGTTGCAAAAAATCCATCTGGTTCACTAATGTCATTTAGGGAAGGAAACTGCCATCCTTGATAACAAAGTGTGAAGCTGGATGAACACAGCAGGCCAAGCAGCATCTCAGGAGCACAAAAGCTGATGTTTCAGGCCTAGACCCTTCATCAGAAATGGGGGAGAGGGGAGGGGGTTCTGAAATAAATAGGGAGGGCGGGAGGTGGATCGAAGATGGGTAGTGGAGAAGATAGGTGGAGAGGAGACAGACAAGTTAAAGGGGCGGGGATGGAGATCCCCTGAAATTTATCCGGAGGGAGGAGGGTAACTTCTTCAGGTTAGGCATCCGTGGAAGAGGCTTCGCAGTGAGGTTAAAATTGTATCAGAGATAATGGGAACTGCAGATGCTGGAGAATCCGAGATAACAAAGTGTGGAGCTGGATGAACACAGCAGGCCAAGCAGCATCTTAAGAGCACCTGGTCTGGCTGACATGTGACTCCAGACCCACAGCAGTGTAGTCAAGTCTTAACTACCTGCTGAAATGGCCGAGCAAGACATTCAGTTCAAAAGTAAATTGGGATAAGCAACGAATGTTGGCCTTGTCTGTGATGTTCACGTTCTAAGAAACAAATTTTAAAAATCAGATGATGTACGTGGTCATTGTCACGATGTTAGAACATAGAACATAGAACATAGAACAATACAGAGCAGAACAGGCCCTTCGGCCCTCAATGTTGCGCCGACCTGTGAACTAATCTGAGCCCATCCCCCTACACTATCCCATCATCATCCATATGCTTATCCAAGGACTGTTTAAATGCCCCTAAGGTGGCTGAGTTAACTACATTGGCAGGCAGGGCGTTCCACGCCTTTACCACTCTCCGAATAAAGAACCTGCCTCTGACATCTGTCTTAAATCTATCACCCCTCAGTTGGTAGCTATGCCCCCTCGTACAAGCTGACGTCATCATCCTCGGAAAAAGACTCTCACTGTCTGCCCTATCTAATCCTCTGATCATCTTGTATGTCTCTATTAAATCCCCTCTTAGCCTCCTTCTCTCCAATGAGAACAGACCCAAGTCCCTCAGCCTTTCTTCATAAGGCCTTCACTCCAGACCAGGCAACATCCCTGGACTGACCTATCCCCTCCCTACCTCTCCACCTATACTCTCTCCACCTATCTTATTTTCTCTCCATCTTCAGTCCGCCTCCCCCTCTCTCCCTATTTATTCCAGAACCCTCACCCCATCCCCCTCTCTGATGAAGGGTCTAGGCCCAAAACGTCAGCTTTTGTGCTCCTGAGATGCTGCTTGGCCTGCTGTGTTCATCCAGCCTCACATTTTGTTGTCCAACATCCTGGTAAATCTCCTTTGCAGCTTTTCCAATGCTTCCACATCCTTCCTGTAATGGGGCGACTAGAACTGCACGCAATATTCCAAGTGAGGCCACACTAGCGTTTTGTACAGTTGCAGCATGACAGCACGGGTCCGAAACTCAATCCCTCTACAAATAAAACTTAACACACCGTAAGCCTTTTTAACAGCACTATCAACCTGGGTGGCAACTTTCAGGGACATGGACACCAAGATCCCTCTGCACATCCACACTACCAAGAATCTTTCCATTGACCCAGTATTCTGCCTTCCTATTATTTGTCCCAAAGTGAATCACCTCACATTTATCCGCATTGAACTCCATTTGCCACCCTTTCAGCCCAATTCTGCAGTTTATCCAAGTCTCCCTGCAACCTGCAACACTCTTCCACAGAAGGATTCTCCTTCTCAACCCCATCCTCTGTCTGGGTACCTTCAGTTTAAACCACCCATCAGTTGTCTCTCTCATGAGAGAGCAGTACTGCAGATGACTGGCATTAAAGTGGTTGTACGTTTACCAGTTAGGATTTGGAATGCTTTGCCTGGAAAGGAGGCTGCATTTTCAGTTGGGACATTCAAGAGGGAATTGGATGATAGTTTTTATTTGAATAATGTTCAAAAGTACAGGGAAAAAAATTAAGAGACTGTCACTAAGTTAAAGCATTCAGAGAGCCAGGGCAGACATGACGGGGTAAACGTCATTCTTCTGAGCCATAACAATTGTGTGAATTGGAGACCAAGGAAAGTGGATCCAATTAGAGGCTGCAGTGATAGAAAAGTGGGCTAGAACATGGCAGGTGCAAAATAATATGATAAAGTAGAAGCAGAAAAAGTTTTAAAAGAAGCAATGACCTAAGTGTTCTTGTAGAGGGACTGCTGAATTTCAACATGTAAGCAAAGCAGGCAATTTGAAAGGTTAGGGGAACGTGAGCTTCAGTTACCAAGCGACAAGGTATGAGCAGAAGAGGTCGAGGACAATTCCACAGGCTGTTGGGGAGGACCCTAGCTGCAGGGCTGTGTACCACTGGGAGGTGAGGAGAGTACAGATACCCCACTGGGGAATGGTCCGTGAGCGTGGGGGCTGGGTTGAGAGAGTCAGGGGCAGTCCCTGAAGGCAGACGGGGCCTGGACTGTCTGCACTCGGCCCCAGTGAACCTGTCCAGAGGCCGGCGGTAACAGGGGGGTGTGTGGGAGACGAAGAAGCTGCAGCACGGCCCGGGGCTCACACGGAATAGGTCCCATTGCCCCGAGAGCGGAGCTCCTACGGGTAAGGCAGGTACCTGGCAGGCCAGAGCCAGGCAGGGCCCCGGTGTAGGTGACCAGCCGCAGTCCCGGGCCAACACCGAGGCCTGGAGGCTCGAACAGTTTATGGTGCATAGATTTATACTTTCTGCAGGACAACAGAACTGTATTATTGACAGTAAAACATGTTGCAACATTGTGAGATCATTAAAAAGATTGTAACACTACAAGTTTCTTCCCATTAATTTCCAAGCTTAAAACTCAACACTTGTCATGTAAAACCTACAGCTGATCCTTGCTGCTGTCTGAGATTCCATCAGCTTAATGTAGACTCCGAAGCTCAGCTAGTCAGGAAATGCGTGGGTTGCAGTTTTTAATTAGAAGGTTTCTTAATATTGTGTTTTACATTGGATGTGACGGCAATTAGTCGCACAATTTCAGTCTGTAATACGTAGAGAAACAAGACATGTCTTTGTTTCAACAGCTCTCAGTGAACAAAAGAACAAAAAGAGAGCTACAACACAAGGACAGACCCTTCGGCCCTCCAATCTTGTGCCAATCGTCATGCTCTGACTAAACTAAAATATAAAGTTTCGGCCTTATTTGGTCTGTATGCCTCTATTCCCTCCCTATTCACCTACCCATCCAGACGCATCTTCTATGTCGCCAATGTGCCTGCTTCCACCACCTCCTCTAGCAGCACATTCTAGGCTGCTACCACTCTCTGTGTGAAAATCTTCACCCGCACATCTCCCTTAAACATTCTCCCTCTCACCTTGAACCTGTGCCCCTTTTTAATTGAAACTTCAACCCTGGGAAAAAGCCTCTGACTATCCACCCTATCTATGCCTCTCATAATTTTGTAGACCTCCATCCGGTCCCCCCTCAGCCTTCTCCAGTGAAAACAATCCTAGTCTTTTTAATCCTTCCTCACAGCCAATGCCCTCGAGACCAGGCAACATCCTAGTGAACCTTCTTTGTATTCTTTCCAAAGCTTCCACGTTCTTCTGGCAGGGTGGTAATCAAAACTGCAAACGCAGCCTAACAAGGGTTTTATATAGCTGCAAGATGGTTTGCCAACTCTTGTACTCCATGCCATGGCCAATGAACACAAACATGTCAAAGCCTTCTTAATCAACTTGGCCACCTGTGTTGCCACATTTAGGGAACTGTGGACCTGCACACCCAGATCCATCTATATGTTAATGTTCATAAGGATTCTGCCATTTACAGTATTATTCACACCTAAATTTGATCCTCCAAAATGCATCACCTTGCACCATGTGGATTAAACTCAATCTGTCATTAAACTCCATTGGCAATTGTGCCCAAGTTGCCATTCTATCTATTTCCTGTTGTATCCTTTCACAATCATCAGCGCTATCAGCAACTCCACCAATCTTCATGACATTTGTAAACTTACTAATCAGACCACCCACATTTTCCTCCAGATCTTTTATACATCCTACAAACAATAGAGGACCTAAGACTGATCCCTGTAGAACACCATTAGTTACCAGTCTCTATTCTAAAAAACACCCTTCCACCGTTACCCTCTGTTTTCTATGACCAACCCAGTTTTGTATCCATCTAGCCAGCCCACCTCAAATCCTCTGTGGATTTTAGTTTTTGTGCCAATCTGCCATGTGGGACTTTATCAAATACCTTACTAAAGTCCATATAAACTACATCCACAGCTTTTCGTTCATCAATTATCTTAGTTACCTCTTCAAAAAGTTCAATCGGGTTGGTGAGACATGACCTTCCCTGTCATCATGCTGCCTCTCGCTAATTGGTCCATTTTCTTCCAAAAGTGATTGTATCCTGTCCCTCAGTATCTTCTCCATAAGCTTCCTCACCACAGACTCACTGGCCTATAATTTCCCAAATTATCCCTGTTTCCTTTCTTAAATGAGGCAACAACATTGGCTAATCTCCAATCCACTGGAACCTCACCTGTGGTCAAAGAGGATATGAAGATATCTGCTAAGGCCCTAGCTATTTCTTCCCTTGCCTCTCACAATAACCTGGGATAGATCCCATTTGGTCCTGAGGACTTGATTACCTTAATGCAACTTAGGATACCCAAAACTGCCTCCTTTAATATATGGACATTCTCTAGAGTATTCACACATTCATCCCTGACCTCAACATCAGTTATATCCTTCTCTTCGGTGAATACCGATACAAAGTACTCATTAAGGATACCCCCCACTTCTTTGGCTCCATGCATAACTTCCCTCCTTTGCCCTCAAGGGAGCCTACTCTTTCTCTAGCTACCCTCTTTCTTCTAATATATACATAAAAACCCTTTGGATTCTCCTTGACCCTGTCTGCTAAAGACATTTCATTGCCCCTTTTAGCCTTCCTAATTCTGCATTTAAGTTCCTTCCTAATTTCTCTATATTCCTCAAGGGCTTTGTCAGTATGTAGCTACCTTGACCTTTCATATGCTTCCTTTTCCCTTCTGACAAAGTTTATAATTTCTCTTGTCTTCTGTGGTTCCTGGATCCTGCCATTCCTATCCTTTAGTTTTGCAAAGACATGCATGACCTGAACTTTAACCAATTGGTCTTTAAAAGCCTCCCGCATGTCAGACGTAGATATGCCCTCGAATAACTGCTCCCAATTCACATTCCCAGCACCTGTCCAATTTGGGTGTAATTGGCCCTTGCCCTGTTAAACACCCTCACCCGAGGGCCACTCTTGTCCTTGTCCATGACTACGCGATATCTCGCGGAGTTATCGTCACTAAGCACAAAATGCTCTCCCACTGAAATATCGATCGTGCGTCCTGTCTCATTCCCTCGTACCAAGCCTAGTATGGCCTCCTCTCTGGTTGGATTGTCAACAAACTGTCTCAAAGAACCCTTCTGGATACATCTAACAAATTGTTGTCCATCCGAGCCCCTGGCTCTAAGGAGTCCCAGTCAATAAGGGGGAAGTTGAAGTCACACACCATAACTACTCTGCTTTTCTCACACCTTTCTAGTACTTGACTACACATATGCTCCTCTGTCTCGCATGGGCTGTTGTAAGGTCTATAGAAAACTGTCAGTATTGTGATTTGACCCTTCCTATTCCTAAGCTCTACCATAATGCCTCACTGCAAGATCCCACCAATGTATCCTTCCTCAACACAACTGTGATGTGATTCCTACTCACCAACACAACTTCCCAATCCCTTTTGTTTCCCTTTCTGTCCCATCTAAAACAGTGACATCCTGGAATGTTAAGCTGTCAGTCCTGCCCCTCCTTTAACCATATCTCCGTAATGGCAATAACATCACAATTCCATGCAGTAGTCCATGCTGTTAGTCCATCTGGTTTACCTGTTAAACTTCTTGCATTGAAATAAATGCATTCCAGTCCCTCTGAGACCCACGACTTCCCTCTGCCTGCTCTGACTCTGCGCTGTACATGCCTCAGTCTCTCCTTTGCCCTGAGTCCCTGCTCTTACTGGCCTGCTGTTCCGGCTCCCAACCCCTGCTGAAAACTATCAAAAAAATGAGTGTATGCCAACACTTTCTACCCAAAAAGAGATTCGAAAACATCTTGCTACCTATGATGTCTCAATTCTGGATCCAAGGTTGAATTTTAATTGATAGCATTCCATCCTAATCCCAAAGACCAAGGCTGTCCTGGAAGTATGTATCAGGTCTAATTTTGAACTTCTTTATTGAGTCACCAAAAACTGTCCCACTTCCTGCCGTGATTGGAACCATGGTCAGGTGGATCTCAATGACAATGCGATCCTTGATTGGGTATGTGAACCCGCGAGCACTGGCTGACAGCTATAAACAGGAGATCCAGTAAGTTTCCACATTCTAGTAGCTGGCTCTGAGCTGGCTGGACAGAGCCTACATACTGCGCACATGTAAATAAAGGCTGGCTCGATGACAGGATTCTGGCCTCTGTGGGGTTATTTGAGTGACAATGAGAGAAAACAGTACATGACTGAAGAGAAGCCACTCACAACAGTTGTCTTTGAATTCGAGTAAGCATTTTCTTTACACAGAGAGTGGTAAGGACGTGGAACGCCCTGCCTGCCAATGTAGTTCACTCAGCCACATTAGGGGCATTTAAACATTTATCCTTGGATAAGCATATGGATGATGATGGGATAGTGTAGGGGGATGGGCTTAGGTTAGTTCACAGGCCGGCGCAACATCGAGAGGCGAAGGTCCTGTTCTGCACTGCATTGTTCTATGTTCTATGTTCTTTTTCTGGCATCATACATTTATTTGGAAAGCTTGACTTGTTCGAACCTGCCATTGAAGGTTAGGACCAGTATGTAGAAAGGATGTGACAGTTTTTCCAGGGAAATAACATTGCTTTTCATCTGCCCCAATGAGTGATCCTGCTGACTGCTTGCGGACTCACAGCATTTTCAGTCATTGGGAGCTGAACCTATCCTGAAGCACCAGATATAAAACCGTTCAAGAGTTGACAGATTTAGCAAAGGAATATTACGATCCCAAACCTCCTCTCATTCTGAGATACTTTCAGTTTTATTTGGCTGTTCGAGAACCAGGGGATGGGGACACAGCAGTAGGAACACCAACGCCAGCCACATGCCTCCTCTAAGAGAGAGACACAGTTTACTTCAGGGGACAGGAAAGGGCCTGGCATGGGTGAAAGGTGAGGTCAACACGAGGTCACACCCCAATATACACAAAGATTGGATAGGTGATAAGATCCCGAACAAACATGGGGATCACCTGAAAGCTGCTACCGTGCAACTGGGGCTGATGCGAAACATTCCCGACCTCTCAGAATCGCGAGCAGGCCTGTTAGAAACTGTCGGTTGTCCCCTTTCATTGAGGAAAACTCTCAGCCCGAGATGGATGCAGCCTCATTACCGTTAACACTGCAAAGGTAAAGGACACTCTCCCGAGATACTCTAGGCACAAGAGGCAGGCTACTGTCCAGTATATGCTGTGTGTGTGCGAGTCTGAAATAGAGGAACCGAACCCTGGGTGAAAGCATCCCAGGAGAAGTTACAAGAGAAAGAACAGGCTTACATTCCTGGAGTTGGTGGGGGGAGGGATGTAGTGATTAGAACCACAGCCAGGTGGATCCTAATGAGTAACAGATTCTTGACTGAGGTTGTTAACCTTGGCCAATCAGGAAGTCCTGCCTGACAGGAGATTCAAATGGCCTCCTCAGTCGAGGGACTGGCTTTGAGCTAGCTGGTGGGAGCACGTGCAAATAGAGTGAGTTGGTGATGGGATACTGGCCTCCGTGCAGTTATTTCACTTCCATTACGCTTCTGGAGGTGGATTGTGGGCCTGGTTTCTTACTGGGGCACCAACTCCCAGTAAACGCTGAGAAGGGCGGAGGGGGATTCCAATCCAAGTGGGCAGCAGCACTGACAAGCCAGGGCAGGCTTCTCTGTGCCAAATATCAATTGGTGCTTTTTAGAAATTTTGTCAGTTGCCAATGTGACTGCTTAAGAAAACTAACCCCTATTGGACCCCAGGCTAAGGCCAAATTCATGTGGAGGGTGGGTCCTCAGAAAATATGTTAGGCCTCCTCATTTGGAGCCTAATGTCTCTATTAGGAGATGACTAAAAATGCCTGAAAACTGTCCAAAAGCGTGTACTCGGTCAAATATTTTCCAGCCATCCTAGAGCATAAGACATAGGGTAAATAGGATTATGTTTTGGGCCTGTGTATTGTCTGGAATTATGGGTATGAGGATGACCAATTGCTCCAACCGCAATCCCTCACATCTCCCTATCTGCAGAGATAGTTGGAACTGCCAATGCTGGAGAGTCTGAGATAACAAGGTGCAGAGCTGGATGAACACAGCAGGCCAAGCAGCATCAGAAGAGCAGGAAGGCTGATGCATTGGTCTGGACCCTTCTTCAGAAATCTCTCCCTATCTGCAGCTGTTCTTAACTGATACTAACTTAATAGTTCAGATTCAGTGAGAAGCTGGTCAAACTTACAGACCATCAAAACTATCTCAACATCCTGTTAATGTTCTGGCTTAAAAGTAAGTTGAGATGTGGAAAAACATTTTTAAGCATGATGGAACCTACAAAGAAGAGAAACAGGAAATTCTACTGGAATCATCTCAAAATAAGTTGAAGTGAAACTGAAAGAGAGTGTTAAAGAAACGGGAGAATTTGGTCAATCTGGCCCTCCAACCTGTAACTGTAATCACATTATAGCGCAGTGATAGTGTCCCTAGCTCTGGGCCAAACAGTCCAGGTTCAAGTCCTACCCCTCTTGGCAACGTGTTATAAGATCCCGGTAACAGGATGATTAAATGTACCAATAATGACGGCTCTCTACCTTAACGCCATCTGCCTGTCTTAGCGCCGTAACCATTTATACACCTGTCTCATAGAAAACTAAGGATGCCAGGTTTAAAATTAACATTTGAGCTAGAATCTATTGCCTTTTTTATGGGTAAGAGTTCTGTACTGTTTCTGACCTTGCTAGAAATATTTCCTAACTTCTCTCTTGAATGGCCTATATCTAACATTTAAGGTTATGCTCATCTCCAACATGTCTCTAGAAATTTCTTTGAAAAGCCATCAAGCCTCAAATCCGACTTGTCCTGTCAGCAAGCAAATGTTTAAGATTCTCAATCACTGCACACAACATTTTTTAAAAATATACTTTAATTACAGAAATATCATTAAGACACAAATCTTAATATTCATACCTAAAGCAGTTCATCACTGCCAAAGCAAATAGATTCTGAGCAGTGGAGAATATTTCAAAGTGTCAGTGCATGGCATGCTTGAAGTGTACATCATTCTGCTTAGAATATCTTTTGCAGGTTGTATTGGAACCCTACCACTGGTGTAATTGAGAGGAGCTCCTGCCCAATCTTGGGCCCCGCTCAGATCCAGTTGTCAGATGCCACACAATCATAACAGTGATCCCCGACCACTTTGCAGACCATCTATACAGTACGTATTAGAAAATCACCATGTACAGATATATACGTATCAAATTCAATCCTGGATTTAAGTCGTTCATTGTGTATGTGAACCTTGCCTTCAAGAGAATACTGTGTGTACACAATGCTATGACTCTGTCTGTCAGTTGCTCTACTGTTGGTTTGTGAGATACATGCCTAAAAGCAATCAGCTTACTATATTTGTGATCAGAGATAATGGGAACTGCAGATGCTGGAGAATACAAGATGACAAAGTGTGAAGCTGGATGAACACAACAGGCCAAACAGCATCTCAGGAGCACAAAAGCTGATGTTTCGGGCCTAGACCCTTCATCGGAGAGGGGGATGGGGAGAGGGTTTTGAAATAAATAGGGAGAGAGGGGGAGGTGGACCGAAGATGGATAGAGGAGAAGATAGGTGGAGACAAGAGAGTTGCAGTGGGAGGGAGATTGTACAGTTCCCATTCTCTCACTGCAACTCTCTTGTCTCCATTTAGCATTTAACAAGGAGAACAGACTCCCTTCAGCTTAAGCACATGTCCATTGGAGGCCTAAAACTGTCAGCTTTAATCGTTTACATAGACCAAGCAATACTGCATTGTTCATCTGCTCAAGACACCACACAAGATTTCTTTTCTATCAACAGGCTCCATAGTTCAGAGCTCAGATTTTGTTTCCAACTAATGTTGTCTCTGTGCTTGTCAGCTGGTTCCTAACAGATATGATCCTTCTTGTAGGTGTAAGCATGTGTTATAGACATTGCCATGATGTCCCAGCTAGCTAGGACAAAAATGATTTGAATGGGTGCTTCAGTGTGATGGCCCACTTACAGAGAGATTCCCTGAGGTTGGTCCGGAGGGAGGAGGGTAACTTCTTCAGGTTAGGCATCCCTGGAAGAGGCTTCACAGTGAGGTTAGAATTGTGATCAGAAATAATGGGAACTGCAGATTCTGTGCTGTACTGCCCAGAACTTGAATCGTGGCAGAAGAAAAAGATTTTGCAGGCTAGGTGAACACACAGCGAGTGAAAGTGGACATGGAAGGAAGCACAGAATAGGCAGATATAATATTGATTTCTCATTATATGCTTTGCACCATTTTGGGTTCCATTGTCTCTAATAGAACTGAAAAACAACAACAACTTGCAATAATATAGTGCCTATAATATGGCTAAAATGATCTTAACATGAGCTGTGCTATGTAAGGAAAAGCTTCATGAAGGTTGTAAGTTTTCAATGAGATTCTTATAGGATGATGGGGGAGCTAGAGAGACAGAGATAACAAAGTGTGGAGCTGGATGAACACAGCAGGCCAATCCTAAGATGCTGCTTGGCCTGCTGTGTTCATCCAGCTCCACACTTTGTTGTCTCAGATTCTCCAGCATCTGCAGTTCCCACTATCTCTGAGCTAGAGAGACAGACAAGTTTAGGGCCCAGGCAGCTGAAGGTACTTTCTTGATCCCTGTGAAATGTCACGCCACAAGGTGCTGGTATGGAATCAAATTCAATGCTCCATGTGTCCTTTCTGGGCCAAGAGCAACTTCAAAAATCTTTTGGCTGCCTACACGACAGAATAACAGAGCCTTTGGAAAGTGAATATATATTGCCCTCACTCACTCTGCAAAATAAAGAAAAAGCTCATTTAACCTAATTTTCCTAAGAATTCTCAAGTGAGCCTTAGGGTAGACCAAGGATTTGTTTCCAGATCTCTTTTTGTTGGGACAATCAATTGCAGGTTTTAACTGAAGTGAAAAAAAATATATTAAACAGTTTTATATTCAAAGTCTGTTCATTTTAACAAATGGCAAAAGGTCAAATCCCTTAGAATGCCTTGTAATCTCTAGGACTTGAGCTATTTCTGTGTGTATGGTGTCCTGAAGCAGTAAGGATGTGATTAATGGCTAGGCGCTCAATCATGAAAACAGCTTGTGACTGAGTATGGACAAAAAAATATACAATTTTTAAAATATATGGGCAACAACCGAGAATTTACAAACCACATACTAAATGAGCTGGAAATGGCGTATAATAAATCAGACACAGCACACATAGCAGCGCAGAAAGCTTTACATCTCCTGCGCAGTCACTCTCTCGGTCAAACTGTTCGCAATTATAATTTTACAAAGTGGTTAAAGCAATGCTATCATATAAACAGCATGCTGCTGCCAATTATGTGAATCAAGCAACTGACTGAGACTGCAAATTGCACGAAAATGTAATTAATGATGAGAATTCCGCGCAGCAACTTCTGGTATTTCTTAGCGTGAGACCACTTTTAATGCAGTCTCCCAACCAGACCCTTAGTAAGGGCAATTGGTTAAAAAAAACAGAACAGGAGTTGAGAAGAACTGTTTTTGTTACATAATGTGTTGCTATGGTCTGGAACATGCTGCCTGAAAAGACAGCCGAAGCTGCTTCAATAGTAAAATTCAAAAGAGGAATTAGAAAAATACCAGAAAGCAAAAACATTGCAGGGTGAGACAGAAAGAAAGGGAGCGAGATTCATTGGATAACTGTTTCAAAGAGCCATCACAGGCCCAGTGAGCTATATAAAAGCAAAATACTGTGGATGCTGGAAATCCAAAATAAAAACAGTGCTGGAGAAACTTGTATCAGGGATAATGGGAACTGCAGATGCTGGAGTATCCGAGATAACAAAAGTGTGGAGCTGGATGAACACAGCAGGCCAAGCAGCATCTCAGGAGCACAAAACTTAACAGGTCTGTGGGGAGAGGAACACAGTTAACATTTCATGTTAACTGTCATTCCAGTATGACTCGTTCGGAACTACAAGGAACTGAAAAATAGAGACATGAGTGGGGGAGATTGATCAAGCGAAAGTGAGGGCATTGTGCCCATAGACTAGGGCAGTGACAGTGGTAGTAAAGCAGTGCTAGAGATGTAAAATAGGTATAAATGTTGGCTGTGAGAAGGAAAAATTGGTTCCGCTCTAGTGAGTGGCAAAGCCAAAATAAAACACACAAGATGATTGACCAGATGATCGCCACCAGTTCTGTTTGTTTCTAGCACTCTGTGGGAGATATCAAAGATTTGCATGAAGCTTATTGCTAGGCAGCCATTCTCTTCTATCCCACATCTCCTAGAATGCATTGAGAATGAAATATGACACAATGAGCCAATACCTACCCCCAACACTCTAATGAGGAATGCTGGTATAGTGGTAAGGTTACCGACCTATTTATGCCAAACACTTCTTTTCTTTGAAGATAATTATTAAATGTCCTCCACTACAAGATTTATGTACTGGTCCCAGATCTTCTAGGACTTTTCCTCACTTGATCTTGGACAAGAGTCAAAAATGTTTGTCCAATGACCAAAATCTTTCTCTTTCCAATAAGATATGTGACATGTTTCTCTATTTTATCAATACTTAGTACTGCTCATTGTTTCAAATATATTCCTCAGCAACTTCTTTCTTGCCCCTCTCTCCTGTATTAACATCTTCCTTCCCAGAACTTCAAGCCCATGGAATATCTCACTTCCTTCACTTCTATTCTCCAACATTGTTTGGAGTTTTAACACCCAAGTTTAGCATCATCTAATTGCTACCTTCTGATTAAACTTGTCTATTTTCAATATCAATGGTCTTCCACATTAAAGGCTTCAGCCAAGATAGTTAGGGAACTTAAATAAAAAGAGGAAGTACTGGAGAAACTTAATAGGTCTGTCAGCCTCAAGAGAGGCAGAAACAGAGTGAACATTTCATATCTACTTCAGAAGAGTCTGAAGTTAAGAGTCATTAACTTCCAAAGAAGTGTCATCAAATGTTAATAAGAAAAATACCCTGATGTAATTGCAACTCAAACAAATCTTTGTTTATTACTTAATATATTGCCTGTATATGTCATGCAAGGTCACAGTTGATATTGAAAATAACTTGTACAATGAAGTTGGATCAAGTTGGATTGGTCACAGGAACAACGTAAGATACCTTCAAGAATTTGTAGGTTAAAGAAATGCTTGTGTAGTAATGGAAAGTGGAACTGAGTATAAAGCATAGGGTTTTATAAGCTTGTAATGGAGCCAAGTATTCTGGAGAAGAGAAATAACATCCAATACAAATTGAAATTGATCATACTAGATATATAGTCAAAGAGTTGTATTGAAGGTAAAGGAATCTGTTTCTGTTTCTGTTAGAACCAAGATGTGCCTTGGTCAAATGGTTCTTTTGTTTAATGCATCTACATGAAACAAACAGTTCAGTTTGAGATTAGGGAGATAAAACAAATGGAACATTTGTTCTAACCTGCAGCTAATGGAAAAGTTCATAGAATCCCTCCATGTGTGGAAACAGGCCCATTGGCCCAACACATTCACATTGATCCTCAGACCATCTCACCCCCTCTACCGTAAAGGGCAATTTAGCATAGCCAATCCACCTAAACTGTACATCTTTGGACCGTGGGAGGAAACCAGAGCACCCCAAGGAAACCTGCTGGGGGAAATGTCCAAACCCCACACAGTCACCCAAGGGTGGAATTGAGCTGAGGTCTCTAGAGCTGTGAAGCAGCAGTGCTGACCACTGAGCCACCGTGCCACACCAAGTGGTTCTGGAGTGAATCTCACAGAACTTTGTAGCGGAAAGCAATTAGCCTGAATAGTTAGCTTGTGGATTGCCGTGGGGGCAAACCAACATAACAACAGTCAATCCAAAGCCTGGACAAGGAGCTGAAAAACCCACGGTTACGAAGTCCGGTCGATAAAAAAGTAGGGATATGTCTCCATATTTTATTCCTCAAGGAATTTTTAGAATATTAAGGACAATTAAAGTAAGTTGTGGCATATAATTTGAGTTACAGGCGGGGACTGAGTATGGACCTTCAATATTTTGTAAGATAAAGAAAGATAAAGTTATACTGAACTCTGTTCTGAATGTTATGAGCTGAGGTTAGAGCGTAAGTCATTCTATGCCACAATGTAAAGTTTGTGGTATTTGTTTTGTGTAATTTCTTTTTATACAGTACTCCCAAAATAAAGTTTTTTATTTTTGTTAAAACATGTGAAATCTTGTGGTGTAGATCTGTCTGGAAATTGCTGGGTGTTCGGATTTCTTCCGTAAATTTTGTCAGTCCCTAACAGGGTCACAACGCACTGAATAGCAGCATACTGTACATCTGGAGATACAGATCAGCGTTAGACTTTGCTGAAGAAGGCAAGAATCAAAAGAAGAAAGCAAGGAGGAAGGACAAAGAAAATTAATGCCGTCCATCATGATTTCAGACCATCACAAAGTTTATTGCAGCCAATTAATTTCATTGTGAAGTTTGATACCGTAAGAGTTTTCAGTTCAATGTGTAACAACCTACATATACCAGAATGGGTTAATCTCAACATAGGAGCTGTCAGGTGAGTTCTGTCCAGGAGCCAGAGCCACCAGATTTTACCTCCAGATGAGTGATGCTTGGTACACAGGCAATGCAGGTGAGAATCCAATCTACCCCAAGGTGTTTCATGACGTCCCTATAATGCAGAGCTACAGAACAAAGCCAAATATACAGATGCTTGGGAACAGGAAAAGCAGGTAGACTCAACATGCCCATTGCTTTTCAGTTAATAAATTCCTCTTAGACACATTTTCACCATCTTCTTCAATCCTCCCTTTCTGAAGAAAATTGAATGGTTTCCTTTGGATTACAATGACAGATTAAGCAAATTGACGAATAGACTTCCATGTAGACAAGTTTGAACATATGGGATAGAAAGGAGTATTTTCTGATCAGCCTAAAGTTAGAACCATTGGAGGTTCTATGATACCTTAAGGGTCCTTGCACTTTGATGATGGGAGGTAGAAAAATGTTCGGTTTATTTGCAACTTAATATCTACAGCCCATGGATTATAGAAAATAGGAGCTATGCTCCAGATATACAAAGCCCTGTTCAATTACACCTGTTGCTTTGTGGAAGTTCTGGGCACAATGCCCAAGGAAGGATGTGTTGGCCTTGGGTAGAATACCACCTAGATTTGCCAGATGGAAACTTGGGATTAAGAGGTTGATCTTGAGGGGCAATTACGCAAAAGGGATTATATTCCCTGGAATGTCAAAGGTTAACTGGTGATTCGATCTAAAAGTATTTAAGGGGACCTCATGGGATAGATAGGAACAATTTCTGCTGCTTGGAGAGTGTGGGATATTGGGGTATAATCTAAAACCTGGAGCCAGCAGTGGCATCTACACAGTGAGTAGCGGAGGGTTAGAACTCTTCTCTGAAAATGGCATTCAGTGCTGGATCACCAGTTGATTTAAGATCTGAGATTGATAGATTTTTGTTAATCGAAACAAACAGGGTTATGAGAAAAATCCATGATCCTGTTGAATGACAGCAGACCTGGCTCAAGCCTCTGAATAATTTACTCTTGCTCCTAGTTTGCCACATTTCTCTCTGACTTCTGCCTTTTCATCTGCGCCCTAGAATTTGAAGAGTTTATAGTCTGGACCAAATCTGTCGACTACTCTCACAACTTTGCGTAACATAACTCTGCCATCTGGGGTCTCGTTTTCTCTGCCATGGGCGTGTATAATCTTCCTCATAAAATCTTTAAAAATCCTAATAGTCAACTTGATGTTTGCAGACTTTGGAATGTATCAAGACCAAAATGCCATTATTGATAAAATGTCACATTTGAACAAATGTTAATCATCACTTTACTTCCGGGCTTTAAATAAAATTGGTTGCACAGAGATTAAGTATTAACTGTCATTTTTTTTATATCTCACTAATGCTGTCCTTCGTTTTGTTGTGACTACAATGCTGACAGGTCAATAAACTTTGCTTTTTTCTTTTAGACGGATTATATTCATCACTATGGTTGCAGACATATTAATGGCTCCAACAGAACCACACACTACCTCAGTATTGTACAATACTTCAGTCAAATTCCATTTGAATGTTGCCAATTGTTCACAGTGTCTCCATCTAATTAACTATCTATAAGCATGAATACCACTAGCATGTACTGAGTGGCATGTATGGAAATGTTGGACCATCCACACCCTCTGACTACCTCAAGGCAATTTTTTTTCTCTCTGTGTAACAATTCATCTTCATCAACCATTCAAAAAGACAAACACTAGATCTTGGCACTGGTCCCTTGCCAAGCACGCTATCTTTCTAAGGAATGATATTGCAGAGAGAGAGAGAGATGGAGACGGCGGGGGGAGAGAGAGAGAGAGAGAGAGAGAGAGAGAGAGAGAGAGAGAGACTGTGCACACACATAGCCATAAAGCAAATAAACTGCAATTATATAAAGGATTCATATGATTCAGTAACAAACATGATGTTTAGACTGTAAACTATCCTGTAGATCATAAAGAGCTAAAGACAGATGAGGAACAGTCACTAAAACATTCTGTTAGAATGGCAAATCTTGATTGAATCAACAAATATTTTCCGAGTGTTTGGGACAGTGCTGAGGTTCAATTCCATCTACTTTTTCAAACAAACTCAGCCCTTAAGGATACTTCATAAAGGAAAAGAAAACTACAAAAATGTTTAAACTGGGATATGTAATATTCAGGAACAAAAGCAAAGTTGCTGGAAAAGCTCAGCAGGTCTGGCAGCATCTGTGATGGAGAAAACAGAGTTAGCATTTTGGGTCCAGTGACCCTTCCTCAAAACAGAGCAAGGGTTCTGAGTCCTGAGGAAGGGTCACCGGACCCCAAACGTTTTACTCTGTTTTCTCCTTCACAGATGCAGCCAGACCTGCTGAGCTTTTCCAGCAACTTTGCTTCTGTTCCTGATTTACAGCATCTGCAATTCTTTTGGTTTTTAAGTGTAGTATTCCGTTGGTACCACTGCCCTGCGCTGTAGGGCCAAGAACAGTTTTCAAAAAACTGCAGGATAATAATTCTTTTACGAATTCCTTAGCAATCAATTGTATAAATATAATGCATGTCATAATTTTCAAATAATTGTTTCATCAAGGATAAAATTGCATTGATGAAAGTAAATAAAGGCATCTGACAACATATTAATTAAAGTGCTCATTTCATTGTGGGGTCAAGTGTTGAAGATTATAGGGGACATTTAAACTATTGAATGAACACACAATGTTTAATATGATTTGTGAAAACTGCACATGGCGGTTGTGGAATTATGTTATGAGATAGTCTGAATAAGTAATGATGAAATTGATGGTGTGTTGGGCTCACTGATGCCCGATCAGGGGGAAAATCTTTACCCTGTCTGGCCTAGACAAAACATTTGTTCCATGTAACAGTGATTGGCTCTTAATTATTCACCAAAGTAACCAACAAAGCTGCCCTATTGTGTTCAAGCTGCTACCTGCAGCCACAGCCACCTTACTAAGGGAAGTGAGCATTGGTGGGTGATCAATCTTAGGCCTTCTCTCCCTGCTTTTGGTTGTGTCTGATTAATCACTGTAGCCTGTCTCCATGGACTGTGCTGTTCAAATGGACTGAAACCTTCCCTCATGGGGCTTATACCACTGTGAGGTCTGGATGCTGGACGTCTGTCCTGCACTGTTGAAGCAGCAGTACCTAGTTAGAGTGTTCCTACTCTGAGTCTGCAGCATTTCTATCCTTACTCCACCCAGAAAGTGACTGACTGACTACTACCCAACTCTCACTAGGTCCTGTAAACTCTTTTATTTAAATGCACAGAGATGATAAGCAATTCTTACTTGGCCTCACCGTGAGAGTAGTGACCCTGTGGAATTCTCTGTCACAGAAAGCAACTGAGGTCAAATCATTGAATGTTTTCAAGGAGTTCCACACAGCCCTTAGAGCTAAAGGGATCAAAGGATATGAGGAGAAAGAGGGAGCAGGGGATTGAGTCGAGCCATGATCATGTTGATTGGTGGAGCAGGATTAAAGGGTTGAATAGTCCTTTCCATTTTCTACATTTCTATTATATTACACAGCACACTAATTCCAGCTCTGTTGTATAATTCTACCATTCCTCTCTTCTTAGAGCCTTGGAAGCACGTGACTGTTGATGTCAGAGATCTTCATCATCTTCATCATCTTCATCATCTTCATCATCTTCATCATCACCATCATCACCATCATCTCCATCATCTCCATCATCTCCATTCCCATCATACAACAGAGTCAGCGTCAGACTAACATCTGTGATCTGACCATTTATTCCAAGAATGAGGATTCTGTGAGACAACAAACAATTAATCTGGGTTTTTATTTGGCAATGCTGATTGAGAAAGAGAAGTTGCCCTGGAACACGGGATAACTCCCCCACTGTCTCTCGACTTTATTTCCATTGCAACAGGCAAGCCAGATCTCAGCTTAATGTCTCGGCCAAAAGATGGCCTTGCCAGTGATGCCCACTCACTGAGATTGAATAAGGAAAATGGCTACTATGCATGGGCACAACACAAGGCGGCCGAATCAAAAGGTAAAGTGTCAGAAATACTCAGCAGGTCAGGCAGCATCTAAAGGTAAAGCAATAAGGATAACATTTCATGCCTGTGACCTTGCATCAGAGGAGATTGCCAAAGACTAGGCATGCTTCAAGGAAAAGCCATGAGCATGGTCCCATGGTGTCAAGTGCCTTTCCAATGAGAAGAGGCTACAAACCCTTGAGGATGTCAACCAGGAAAGGAGCAAAGCATATTAGATAGCAACTGGAACAGCCTCCAGACTGTACACAGTATACTGCACGCCATCTGCTAGTCTGTGCGTTGCAACTCCAACAGTATTAAATCCACTTGACGGAGCTATTCTGAATGTATTAGATTTGGATATACAACATCAATCAAGTGGTGTCCAATTGTTTGTTCAAATTGTAGAGCTTTAGGAGTGTTGACTCAGTAAATATTTCACTGATTCCACAATCAAACTAAAACCAGACAAGTGGTTTTCTCGTGATACTGTGATGTAAGGCATATTTGAAGACAGCCGTTTCTCTTTGTGTCTGTTCATTAGATCAGAGGGACCCTGTTCTTTATCATTGCTCAGAACACCCCAGCTTTTGACTGGCCCACCGCACTCTAGAAAAGCAGAAATCCATGCCTTAATCATGGATAAATCCCTAATAATCTCCCGGTGCTGTGTGGTACGGTCATTTTGAAAGCTGCTTACAGCTGTCTGCCAATTGCCTATGAGTACAGCTGGCTCCCTATTGCACCTGCGAGCCTTCAGTTTACACACAGAACCACGCTCGGATTCAGCGTGGACAGAACATTTTTATTTTAATCTTTTAACTAAATATTTGTCCAAGTGGTGCAGGGTATACAGTGCAGCCACTTGGCTCTTTTAGATGTCTGGGTTCCTTAAGCTAGCACCTTGAATCTCGCAGAACTCCAGAATCAGCCCTGGGCTTCCCAACTCCATCTGGGTGTCTTCCCACAGATTTCATGACTCCTGGCTTGTAGATCTAATTCAACAGCCTTCTGACGCAATAATTTTAGAATTATTTAAGCAAATGGCATTAAAAGACAATGAAAACAAAAACTTTTTTTAAATGCCCATTATAATTTTTGTCCTGAGACTGCAAGCTCATTAAATAAAAGCTTTG
This sequence comes from Stegostoma tigrinum, assembly GCF_030684315.1. Lineage (NCBI taxonomy): Eukaryota > Metazoa > Chordata > Chondrichthyes > Orectolobiformes > Stegostomatidae > Stegostoma > Stegostoma tigrinum. The sequence continues at coordinate 6,724,303 of NC_081379.1, read as the reverse complement.
CTGATTGTCCTTTTAGCTCCTGGAGGACAGTGGAGAACTCCAAATAGCTATTGACAAGTTGGTGGAGTGCGCAGATTGGTGGCAGATGAAGTCCAGTGTGGAAAGGTGTGAGATGAATTATTTTGGCATAACGAAAATGGGAAGACATTATAAAATAAGATAAATATAAAATAACAATATAAAGGGTGTGCAAGATCAGACAGAGCTGACTGTACATGCGCATACATTCTTAAACGTGGAAGAGCATGTTGAGAGAACAATTAATAAAGCTTTCAGTCAATTTTATAATAGTGGCATGGGGTACAAAAGCAAGAAGACTATACTGAACTTGTACAAAACATCACCAAGATGCCAGCTGATGTACTGTGTGTAGTTCTGAGTGCCACACCTCAGGAAGGTGATGAATATTGTTATGTGGTAGGGTATGTCAGGGAGACCTGAGGTCAAATGGAATTATGGAGCATGTGATGTCTATATGTCAATTGAGGATAATTGGGTGATAACTTAATTGGGTGTATATACATTATACAAGCATGTGTGTATTAGATATATACACATACATAGCAAGCAAATAATTAGTTGTGCTGGAGTTGGTGTAATGTCAGTTGGAACAAAATTCTGACTGGCGAAGCATATGGCTGTACTCTGGTTAAGCAGTATTAAGCCTCTGGTGTTTAACAGTGAACACGTTGGAGAGGGTGCAGGATTTTATGAGAATGGTGCCAAGTTGGAGAGGCTGGGATTGTTTTCTTTAGAGAGATGAAGGCTAAGAGGCGATTTGATAGAAGTATTTAAAAATGTGAGCAATCAGGGCATAGCAGATAGGAAGAAACTGTTCTGCTTATGAAAGGATAAAGAATGAGAAGGCACAGATTTAAAGGAATTTTCAAAAGAAGCAAAGGTGAGGGGAGAAAAAATAATTTACACAGTAGGTAGTTAGGGCATGAAATGTACTCCCTTCCTTCCTAAAGTGTCATTTTTAACGCTAGTAATGTTGGCTGAAGGATAGATGTTCCATGGCGATGGTAAGGAATCCTCTGCTCTTCTTCAAAGCAGAGTCATGAGATTTTTTTAGGTCACTTCAGTCCGCAGTTAGGAGTCAGGGAAAAAGAGCAGAAAATGGAAGCTGGTGAAAAGAAATTGTGCAGCTGACACTTAGTAACCAGTCTGTTGTGCCTGCCTTTGGTTTGATGTTGAGAAGGTGTGGGAGTAAATCATTTCCATTGCGGTTCGACCAGTTTGTGAAGGAGTTTGTAAATTGGCTGATGCTCTAGGGTTTATGGAATAATTGCTAAATAAGTGCTTCCCATTTCTGTCAGTAGATATGTATGAAACTGGAATTTCATCGCAGATGAACTCAGCCCTCAAATCCAATGTTCCAATACAGAGACGGTGCCCACTCACTGATATGAACAGTAAGTGTTGTGAGGAATTGGCTCTTTTCCTCATCCAGTGGGATCAAATATTCATCTATAAGTCAATGGAGCAAACATGTGTTTCTCATGATTCTCCAGTCCATGCTCTCGATAAATTATTTCTTTTGTAGGGATTTAGGTCAGTTTTTTCTTTTGGTTCCATTTACAACAACACCTTCCAAACCTCTAACCTCTACCATCTAGAAGGACAAGAGCAGGGAATAAATAGGAATGCCACTATTTGCAATATTCCGTCCAAGTCACTCACTGCCTGACTTGGAAATATGTCACTGTTCCTTCAGTGTCACTGGGTCAAAATCCTGGAACTCCCTCCCTAATGACATCGTGGGCCTACTCTCAAGACATGGGCTGCAGTATTGAAGGAGGAAGCTCACTTCCACTTTCTCTTCAGCAATTAGGGATTGGCAATAAATGCTGGTCCAGTTAGCAAGCCCCACAAATGAATAAAATCGGCTCAGCTGGTCAGTTCTGACATTTATGTTCCATCCAGTCCTCTGTGGCTCACCCTCCCTTGTGTGTTAATCCAGCATCCAAAAAGACAGATGTATCTGGAGCAGTCTTTCCAATATGCTCGGTTTCCCATTTCTTGAATCAGAGGGAAAACAAACGAGATTAAACAAAGGGAAATTCTCGAATAACTCCTTTAAAATAAAACAATAAAAGATGACAACGGTTTATAAGAAAGAGTAGATTCCCTAAAGTGTGGAAACAGGCCCTTCAGCATCCCACCCAGACCCATCCCGCTATAACCCACACGCCCCTGAACACTATGGGCAATTTAGCATGGCCGATCCATCTAACCTGCATATCTTTGGACAGTGGGAAGAAACCAGAGCACCCGGAGGAAACCCACACAGACACGGGGAGAATGTGCAAACTCTGCACAGACAGTTGCCCGAGGCTGGGAATTGAACCCAGGTCCCTGGTGCTGTGAGGCTGCAGTGCTAACCACTGAGCCACCAATATGACCCACTTTCCAATTAAGCTGGGGGATGATATTTATTTTCCAAAGTCTTTAACTCGACATGGTTTTGGTCATGGAATTGTGTAATCCCAACGATGATAGATTGCAATGTTGATGTTTGAGAAGGTTGTGAGTTTCGAATTGCGGTCTCTCAAAACAGTGACCAGCGCTGTTATATGCATTGCTAATTAACAAAATGCATGTTAGCTGCAGTACTGGTGGAGAAGATTTACTTCAGCATTTTCCTCGCCCATTGGAAAATGGTGCCTGTGAATGCAGAAAGTCAACCTGCCCAAGGCGGATTCTGGTCTCCCACATTCCCATTGTCCTGTCAGCAAAAGTACATGTCAGAATATGTTAGCACATCCGCATCTCTGCAATGTGTGGCTTTGTATCCCATTTACTCTGAAGGTTGTGTCATTATACTTCACATTGTGTGTTCTCCAGCTCATTTTTTATTGCCAAATGTCTCTTGACAGTTGATTTAAAGATTAATTTGTCTGGTCTTATGTGGGATTTCTCCCACATTGTCATCTTAAATATTAGTAACTTTGGCATGGATCCAATGACTGAGTTGGAGACAGTGCAAACTCTTTATCAAGCTTCTATTATCAGAATAGGTGCTTAGAGGTTTGACAATATGTTGTAACATAAGGACCGCAGAAGTTGATAAAAGTTCACTCTTAAACCAATACGTAATTGTTCTCACCAATATTTATCTCTATTGTTTACATTGGCTGGCTATTTGGTGAAGGGCACACAAATATCATGTTTTTCACTGGAAAAGTTCACAAATCTTTATTTGTTTCATACTCCTTCTGACTGGATCTTAAGAAATCCTCCAAGAAAGAGAGAGAGTAAGTTGCAAAATAAGGTACCCCCTAGAATGTTTCTGCAAGGTATTGTTTAATGTAAGAAGCCATTATGGCAAATCTGCATGATGATGAATTCTTATTACTATTTAGTAACTTGTATTGTAAAGCGAACAAAACCATGTTTAACTTTAACATTGATTTTCATTTCTATAATGTGTGGGTTAAGGGATGGAAGGGCATAATTTTAGTTTCAGTTTTGAATTCTGTGAATGACATGAGGGTGTCTGTAGATTTGCTCACACACATGCAAATTAGACTTTTAAATTCCTTGAGCCAATTACTTGAGTGCATTAGCAACTAGAATACAAGAGGAAATAAAATTGGGCAGTTGTATAGTTACAAGGTGTTCAATAACTGACCAAGTCAGAAGCTATTTACTTTAGAAAGTCAGAACCAACCAGAAAGTCAGTGAGTGTGATGCCTTCTTCCATTGAGAAAAGTCGTGCACTAGCACTGTGCAATTTAGCTGCCTGCAGAATAATCAGGGCAAGAGACAAAGTGTTCTGAGAATCTCCAGAAACAAAAATCTGTGGAAGAGGTCTTTAAGGAATCCATGCAAGAAATACATGAGCTTTGTTATTAGTTTAATTAAGGGTTTGGGAAGACACATCATTTAAAGAGTGCAATGTTTGCTGAAGAAAAACCCAGTACAACCATAGCAACAATAAGAACGAAATTCAAAGTGGGAGCAAGGTAACCTTTTCTTAATAAAAACCAAAAGAACAGTGGGTGCTGTAAATCAGGAACAAAAACAGAAGTTGCTGGAAAAGCTCAGTGGGCCTGGCAGTATCTGTGAAGAATTAATCAGAAGGTTTCAGACCCAAATGACCCTTCCTCAGAACCTTTCCTTAAATTTTGACTATGTGTAAGACTGGTGTTAACAGTAAAAGGGTTAATATGTGTAATAATACTGTTTAAACAGGATCTTGTACTGTTATTGTTCATATTTTTGTTTTAGTGAAATAAACTTTGTTCTTTTATTGAAAGTATAAAGTCAGGCTCTTATGAATATATTCAGTAACCGACTGTCATGGTAATCAGATTAAACATTTACTGATCCGTCAAGCCAGGCTACAAACTGGAATCGTCCCAAAGAAGGGTAATACTCAAAACATTGACTGCTCCTTTCCTCCAGATGCTACCTGGCTTGCTATGTTCTCCCAGCATCTGGCTTGCCTACCTTTTTGGATTCTAGTGTCTGCAGTTCTTTTTTGTCTCTGACCAGTTTTTTGGCTCTAACAAACTGGAATCCAACTTGTCCTGTATTACCAGCAGCTTGAGTCATAGTAGCATGGAGCAGACCAGAAATAAGGCACCACAAGCGAGAAACCAAACCATTGGGAATGAATGAATGAATGAATGAGGCCTACAGAATGAAAATAAACATTTCGCAATAACGAAATTCAACAAGTAACATTGAGCACTAATGGCTCCAACAGAGAGCTTCACAATTGTGTGGTTTTGAAAACATATATGTAATGACTTTCAATAAAAATAAAAGAATAGGAAAAATTAGAGTTAAGGCAGGTCATTTGGCCCTTCAAGCTAACACAGCTGATCAACAAGATCATGGCTGATATTCTTCGTCAATTTCATCTTCCCCCACAATCCCCATCTCTCTTCATTCATTTAGTACCCACAATTCTATCAACCTCTGTCTTGAATGTACTCAGAAACAGAGGATGAAACATCTCAAGGGCAACAAATACAAAAATTCAACCCTTCGAGTGAGGAAATTTCTCTTCCACTCAGTCCACGGTATGAAATTAGAAATTGGCGCTAGACTAGGGGGCATATTTTTAAGGCAAGAAGAGAAAGATTTAAAAAAGAAATGACAGACAGTTAATGTGTGGAATGATCTTCCAGAGGAAGAGGTGGATGTGGATACAGTTACAATGTTTAAAAGACACTTGGGTAAGCACATGAGTAAGAAATGTTTGCAGGGATATGGGTGAAGTGCAGACAGGTGAAACATAAGCTTGGGATTATGGTCAGCATGGACTGGTTGGACTGAAGGGTCTGTTTCCAAGTTTATGACTCTATGGCTCTACATTGTTGTGTAAGCCACAGTGATGAAATATAATTACATTAGCATCTTTAATGCAAAAAGGCATGACAAGGTTCTTGTCAAAGAAACTTTGACCTCAAGACACTATAGGAGATAATAGAACAGGTGACCAAATATTTAGTAAAAGAGGTAAAAAATTTTTTTTATTATTTTCATTTGATCATTTTGCTTCTGCTTTTTGACTGGGGGGGGGGCGGTGAGTTGACACAACGGGCAAAGTAACAACTAGGAAAGGGTGAACAAGCACACAAATCATTCACATGTATCATCAATGGAATCTATACTCTCTGTGTTAAAATAAGTTTTTAACACTATTGCCTTTGCCACACAATGGCCACTTAAAGAAATTTTAAGCTCCCTGAGATTGCTTATATACACCCTTCTGTCCCCACCCCCAGCTGATACACACTCAAGAAGCCCTTCCATGATTGTAAAACTGTTTGGGTTGCCCCCTTTCAGGAAAGATGTTATAAAATGTGTATCTAATGCAAATTCCATATAATTCTGTCAGTCTCCACTTGGCAGAGAAAGAGACTATTCAGTCCTGCTAGTCTGTGTTAGTGTATTTCCTTTTATTTATTCATGGGATGTGATCATTACTGGCTGGACCAACATTTATTGTTCACTTCTAGATACCCCTTGAGAAGACGGTGGTGAACTGCCTTCTGGAACCACTGTAACTCACGTGTTGTAGATACATCTACAATGTCATGAAGGATGGAACTACAGTTTAAACATAGCTCCAGAAGAAATGTCTCCCTAGTCACCCCAGTACCTGGAAACGATAGTTGTGCACAAGAGTGATAGAATGTTAAGAAGCTGTGGGAGAGAGGGAAATGCTGGGAGCCCTCCTCAGAACTAAAGGATCATGTTGAGATGAAAAGTGAGGCTAAGTGTGTTTTAACTGCTGAGAGATAGGACACGTCCCGTTTTACTGGAACAAACACACCCTGCACCGAGAACGGCAGTCAGTGAACGTGGCAAATCCGGCCATTTCTCCGACAGCAGCATTGTGGGTGACGCTAACCAAACTCACGAGAGTTACTAGAATTTTGTATCCTAAGGAAGGATAGACATTTCCTGAGACTGAAGCTAGTAAGTGTGAGGTGATACTGGGCCCAGACCCAAACTACAGCTGGGAAAAGGAATGGCCCTCCCACCACAGAGCGGGGAGGCAACGGCCCAGCGGTATTCTCACTGGACTGTTAATCTGGAGACCCAGATAACATTCTGGGGACCTGGGTTTGAATCCCGCTGTGGCACATGATGGAATTTGAATTCAATAAATATCTGGAATTAAGAGTCTAATCATGATCGTGAATCCATCATCAACTGTTTAGGAAATAAAAGCCACCTGGTTCACTAATGTCTTTTAGGGAAGGAAACCGTCTTTACCTGGTCTGGCCTACGTGTGACTCCTGACCCACAACAATGTGGTTGACTCTTAAACATCCTCTGGGCAATTAGGGATGGGCAATAAATGCTGCCTGGCCAGCGACGCGCTCATCCTGTGAATGAATAAAGGAAGTGCCAAGGTGCAGGTGAAAGGGATTGAAGGAGGCTAACACTCAACCTCTTCGCTGGGTGCATCTTGAGCATGACTTGTGTCAAGACCCATGATGATGGGAGTCGTCCCCAATTTGCCTGTGAACAGGATCAGCCTGCTGCGTGGTCTGGCTTAGTGAGGTCAAAGGTAACATCATCCCCAGTGGTTCCCAAGAAGCCCTGGTCACATCAGGGAGTCTGAGCACCTGGAGGTGAAAGGGCCTGACATTTCTCTAACTATGTGGCCCCGTGGTGTAAAGTCAGAGAAACCAGCTCAGCCAGGGGAGGCTGAGGACAAACTGCAAACAGTAAAACCCCTCCTATCTTGTCATCGATAAATCTTTGTGTTGGAGTCTAGGAGGTGCCACATAAGGTACTCAATAGACCTTTGTTGGCTGTAGTCTAGTGAGGTGACCCGCTGGATAAAACACAAGCTCAGAGCATTCACCTTTGAAGCTGAGGCAGAGGCAGTCCCTGCATGTTACTACATTAAAAATAAGGTGCTGGAAGGGAGATAGAGGCCACCACGAACCCCTCCCTGACCTCCACAGACCGTAAACCACCAGGTAACTGTGCTGCCAAGGAACTGTATGGAAATACTGCAGCTAACTCGGGATATTCTGATGGCTGGACGTGACGGTAAATACAAAATCCTAACCAAGTCAGCAATGTTTTTACTAGCCACATCTCCACTGGGATGTAGCCAGGTTTTGCAGAGCCTGTCCTACCTGCCAGTTTGTGTGAAAACCCCAAGCTGTAATAACACCTGTACCTTTGTCGTTCCTGCACTGGCTTCTCAGGAACCACTCAGCAAAGTGTTTCTGAATTGTGTGGAACCTCATTCTTCTCCACTCCCATGAATATAGTCCTGGCCAGTTCAGTGTCTCTTCAGATGTCAGTCCTGCCTCCCCAGGAATCAAGCCTTTCTTTTTTAGTCCCTTTTTCCCTTTCATCTAGTTGTCACAATTAATAAAATTTTTGGGTTAATGGGTTTTCAGACGTCCTGGCTCCAGGTCAGAAGACACTAGCATGTACATGATGTTTCCGCCTTGATGTATAAACTCTAGGACTGTAGGATATGACCGGCTGGAGATGTCAGACATGGCAAGAGCTTAGTAAAGGGTCACATTTTGCCCTGAAGAAACCTTGCGCTGGCGATAGGGACTGTATCCTGACTGAGTGCGGCACGGTGGCTCAGTGGTTAGCACTGCAGCCTCACAGCGCCAGGGACCCGGATTTGACTCCAGCCTCGGGTGACTGTCCGTGTGGAGTTTACACATTCTCCCCGTGTCTGCGTGGGTGTCATCTGGGTGCTCCGGTTTCCTCCCACAGCCCAAAGATGTGCAGGTTACGGTGGATTAGCCATGCTAAGTTACCCATAGTGTCCAGGGATGTTTAGGTTAGTTGGGTTGGGCATGGGAAATGCAGGGGTAGAGGAATGGGTGGGATGCTCTTTGGAGGGGCGAAGTGGGCTTGTTGGGCCGAATGGCCTGCTCCCACAGTGTAGGGAATCTGAGTGGCAATCGTTCTCACCAGTTCTCTACAACCTGAGATCTGGGCCTTTTCATAATGCCATGGGTATGTTGTTCTGTAGCAGGCCTCAGACTAGACCAGCCGCAGCGATCAGTTCTTGCACGTAGCTTGGTTTGTAGATACCTCCAAGGTGCTGAATGATTCAACAATTAAACCCTGACAGGTCCAGAAGAGTAGGCCATAAATCAGACCGTCAAGCGCCGAGTGTTCAAGTACTCACTGGCGAAGTACGGATCCAGCAAACTACCTTTGTTTGCCAAGGGGAAGTTAATCAATTCACTTCAGCTCCAGTTCTGTTGTTCTACCATTTTGTTAGCTTGGTATAGCACACTTATAGAGTCGTTGAGTAATACAGCACAGGAACAGATCCTTCAGTCTAACCGGTCCATGCTGAATATAATCCCAAAGTAAACTCCTCCCACATGCCTCTCCTGGCCCATATCCCTCCATACCTTTCTTAATTATATATCCATCCAAACGTCTTTCAAACATTGTAATTGTACCCACATCCACCTCAGGAAGTTCATTTCACACGCAAACCACCCTTTACATAAAAAATTTTATCCCTCATGTCTCTTTTCTCCTCTCGCTTTAAAATGTGCCCTAATCTTGAAATTCCCCATTTTAGGGAGAAGACAACTACCATCAACTTTACCTGTAGCTTATTTCTTTTTATAAACTTCTAGCAGGTAGCCTCACAACCTCCCACGCTCCAGTGATAAACGTCCCAGCCTATCCAGCCTTTAACTCAAACCTTCCATACTCAGCAACATCCAGGTAAATCTCTTCTGAAACCTTGATAATATCCTATGATGCTTCCTCTCAACTTGTCCATCAGGTCTGAGTACACTGAAAAGTGATAGGAGCTCCAATTAATAAATTATGTAACTTACAGACATTTGCAGTCACGCCAGGGTTTAGACATAAGAGATTTTGACAACACAATGATGATGGTTATCTCCTGTTCTCTGAACAAAGACAGATCTGATCCACAGCATCAAGATCCTCGCCACAGATAGGCCAGGCAAGTCTCAAATCCAGACCAGCCAAAACAGCCGTACCATTGGTAGCAACTTGATCTGTACCTACCATCCAGACAATCACCTCAAATTCAACATGTCCAATAGGTGCCTTTTGTAATCCAGAGTAATGATTATAGAGGCCCGTTTTTTTGCCATCAGATGAATAGCCCCCAGAAACCTCCCCCACTCTTAATGCGTGCCATTGGAAAGATTTATAAGTTGGTAGTCAATTGGTTTGCCCAAGTTACAATTATACTCTAAATGGCCAATCTGATCCAGAGTCAGGCCTGAACCCAGAACCTCTGGCTCAGAGGCAGGGTCAATGCCACTGCACAAAACTTCCCAGTGGTTTTATTATTACGCTGTTTGTAATTCTGGACTGAGATTCCAAACCGACATCTTCAAATCCCAACAATTCAGCTGGGAAATCTCAACTTGATTTGTGAAATCAATCCATAATTTAAAAAGCCAGTCTTGGTAAAGGTGACCATGAAGTCATTGGAATGTTGTAAACTCCCAAGTGATTCTACTGAAGTCCTTCAGGAAAGCAAAGCTACTGACTAATTATGAAATAACAAAGTGTGAAGCTGGATGGACACAGCAGGCCAAGCAGCATCTCAGGAGCACAAAAGCTGACGTTTCGGGCCTAGACCCTTCATCAGAGAGGCCCTCTTTGTTATCTTGGATTCTCCAGCATCTGCAGTTCCCATTATCTCTGGCTAATTATGAGTCTGGTCACTACCTTCTGAAATGGTCCAGGTAGCTACTCGGTTGCATTCAAAGGCATGGGTCTGATCACCTTCTCAAAGGCAATGATAGAGGTCAGCAACATATTCCAGCCTTTACCAGATCCAATGGGAGAACTTCTTTGAAGTGCTCAAACAATGAAAGTCACGTTCACACAAGCAGTAAACAGATTAGCAGCCATCGTGACAGACAATGAGGGTGGAATACCATTGGATGAAATTTGGTTGAAGATCTGCTTTTACCAAGTCAGAAAGGAAGGGTCAAGGGTCTTTTGTGACACAGAGGTAGTGTTTCAACCTCTCCTGCTCCAATGTAAACAGCTTGATAAGAAAATACCTAAAAAATAAAAAAAGCTTTCACTCACATAGCACCTTGATCCATCCAAAGCACTTTACAGCAAATAGTTTGGTAAGAAAATACATATGTAGCATACACGTTTTCATTTCAATTAAGCCAACAATAAGTTGAATTTTTTTTGGAAAGGTTTAGAACTATTTTACATAGGATGTCACAAATGGTGAGTTGATTAGCTTAGAGATGGATCTGATGGTGGTGGAATATTTAGGGAGAGAAAGGTGAAAGTACCGATGAAACTGGTCAAATGCAGAAACTTCCTGTATGAAAGTGATTCCGAGCTGAAAATGAGTAATTCCCTTCAGGCTCTGCCGTTTCATTTGCTGATTCCCTCATTACCCATGGGGCCCTTCACCTCTGTTAAAATTATAGTTCATTTAAAAATATTTTGTTGGTATATTGAGAAATCAATATGGTGACAGATACTAAATGTTGCCAATGCAAAAAAATTTAATAAAATTTTGGGGCAAGGATGGCATTGTGGGAATGACATTGAGCTGGAAATCTCAACGTCTAGATTCAAATGCCACCAATGATAACAGGTAGAATTTAAACTCAATTAATAAAACAAAAAATTCCTGAAGATAATTCCTGAGAAAAGGGGCAGCACAGTGGCTCAGTGGTTAGCACTGCAGACTCACAGCGCCAGGTGCCTGGAGTCACATCCACTCTCGGGTGACTGTCTGTGTGGAGTTTGCACATTCTCCCTGTGTCTGCATGGGTTTCCTCTGGGTACTCCGGTTTCCTCCCACAGTCCAAAGATGCGCAGGCTAGGTGGATTAACCATGAGAAATGTAGATGCAGGGTAGTGGGGATGGGATGCTCTTCAGAGGGTTGGTGTGGACTCAGTGGGCTGAATGGCCTGCTTCCACACTGCAGGGATTCTATTCTACGATAGTCTCAGTAATGGCGTTATGAAACTACCATCAATTGTTGTAAGAACTTACCTGGTTCACGAATGTCCTTCAGGGAAGGAAATCTTCACCTGGTCTGGTTTACACGTCACTCCAGACCCACAGCAATGTCGTTGTCTCTTGGCCACCCTTCGAAATGACTTAGCAGACCATTCTGTCAAGGGCAACTAGGGGCTCCTCTTGCCAGTGGCTACGTCCCATGAAAGAATAAAGGAAAAACATTAATGGCATGGTTATGAATTAAGTGGAAAAAATGTATTAGAAAATGAAACCAAAAGCAAAATACTGTAAATGCTCTGAGTCAATTAAAAACAGAAATTGACAGAGAAATCTGACAGTATCTATGGAAATAACATTAATTTATCAAGTCCAGTATGACTCTTCTTTCGAACTGACATATGGAAAAGCAATATACATTGCAATGAGTGGCATAGTGGCTCGGTGGTTAGCCTTCTGCCTCACAGCTCCAGGACCTCAGGGTTCAATTCCGTCCTTGGGCAACTACCTGTGTGGAGTTTGCATACTCTGCCTGTGTCTGTGTGAATATGCAGGTTAGGTGGGTTAGCCTTGGGAAATGCAGTGATACAGGTATCATTCTGGGTGGAACGATCTTTGGAGGGTCCGTGTGAACTCAATGGGCCAAACACTCTAAATGTTTCAGCCTATGAACAGTAACTGGAAATGTATCCTTAGATTCCCAACACCTGGACTTTACCACTGCATTCATTCCCACACTTTCTCAAGGGCAACTTCAATTACAATAACAATGGCTTGCATTAATATAGCACCTTTTAATGTGGGAAACTAACTCAAGGAGCTTCATAGGTAATTATTGAAGAATAATAATTAAGAGAGAGGAAGCTTCAAAATGGAGGACACACACTCCAAGTTTATTTGTTTATAAATTTAAATGAAGAAATACATTTTCTCAGCCAGACCTCCGAGTGAGGTAGGATGAGGTAGAGGAACCACCTAAGCCTACCTTGGGGGCAAAATAGAAGAAACCAACGGAGACAGAAAGGAGGTACTCGTGGGTTTAAAAGTCGATAAGCACACAGGCCCAGATCTGATGTATCCCAGGCAGTTGTGGAAGGCAAGGGAGGAGATGTGAGGGGCCCTGGCCCTGGCCATAGGTGAGGTGTAGAAAGGCTTACCCCATTACTAAAACAGGTAGGAAGGGATAAGTCAGGAAACTATGGGTCAGTCTATCTAACCTTGATGGTGATAGTTACTCAAAAGAATTCGGAGAGACAGAGTATGTCTGCACTTGGAGAAACTCAGAAAAGTCAGGGGAAGTCAGCATGGATTTATGAAGGGAAGGATATGTTTAACAAATTTAATCCATTTGTTTTGAGAAGGTAGCGAAGAGTGTTGATGAGGGTATTGCATTGGATGTGGTCTTCATAGGCCTAGCAAGGCTTTTGATAAGGTCCCTCATGACTGGTCAAAAATGTAAGCTCATTAGATCCAAGGCAAAGTGACACACTAAATCCAAAGTTGGCTAGAGCCGGGGGAAGACAGTGTTGATCAAGGGATGTCTCTGTGACCGGAAGTCTGTTTCCAATGGAACTCGGCAGGGCTCAGTTCTGGGTCCTTGTAGTTTGTGGTGTACAATTAATGATTTGAACTTAAGGGTATGATCAAGAAGCTCACAGATGATAGGAAAGTTGCTCAAATGCTACTTAGTGAGGAGCATAGCTGTAAACTGCAGGACAATATCAATGGGCTTCTTGAGCAGTTACAAATGGAATTCAACCTGGGAAAGTATGATGTAATGCACTTGGAGAGAAATTTTTAGTCAGGCAAGGGTTTACACTCTAATGGTAGGACACTGGAGAGTACTGAAGATCAGAGGGGCCTTAGCATATATATCCACAGATCCCTAAAGGTAACAGAACAGATAGATAATGTGGTTAAGAAAGCATGTGAGACATTTGCCTTCATTATCTGGGGCATGGAATACAAGAGCAAAGGGGTTTTCTAGAACTTTACAAACACTGATGAGGCTACAACAGAAATAATTTGTGCAGTTCAGGTCACCACATTATATGAAGGCGGTGTCTGCACTGGAATGGGTGCAGAAGAGATAGACCAGGTTGCTGTCTGGGCTGGAGGGTTTGAGCGACAAGGAAAGATGGACAATGTGTGCTTGTTCTACTTGGAGCAGTGATGGTTGAGAGTTGAAAGAGGTGTGTAATGTCTTGAGGGCCATAGGGTGGATGGGAAGGTGCTTTTTTCTGTCAGTAGAGGGGTCAATGCCAAAAGGTATAGGTTAAAGCTGATTGTAGACGTTTTAAATGGAGGATTGAAGAGAATGTTTTGCTCTGGGAAGGTGTGGAGATCTGAAAGGCTGAATCCGAAAATCTTGGAACATTTTAAGCAGTGCCATAGCCTCCAGGGCTATGGGCCAAGAGCTGAAAAATGAGATTAGCATCGTCAGAGATAATAGGAACTGCAGATGCTGGGGAATCTGAGATAACAAGGTTTCATGCTGGATGAACATGTCTGATGAAGGTTCTAGGCCCGAAACATCAGCTTTCCTGCTCCTAAGATGCTGCTTGGCCTGCTGCGTTCATCCAGCTCTACACCTTGTTATCTTAGCGTGGTCAGATCTTTGTTGGCTAGCATGGATACAATGGGCTGAGTGGCCTCAGTGAGTATAAATGGTTATATTTTTTAAAGTGTATTAAATTGATGGCCCACAATGAAAGAGATATTGAGAGAGCTAACTGAAAGTGTATCAAAGAGGCAGGTTTTAAAGATGGCCTTAAATGAAGAAGGAAAGGTGAATAAATGTTTAGGAGGGGACACCAGAGCTTTGGACTAAAGTGATTGAGGGCTGAAAGGCACAGATTTCTAATCTTCAGAGGAATGAAGAGTGATGACGGTAAGACAGGAAGGTTGTAGTTGAGAAAGATCAGGTTATCCATTATCTCACTGAATGGTCAGCAGATGTAATAAGCTGAATCTGCTCCATCTCCTCGTGGCCCTATGATCAAGTGACAGTTGGAATTTTCAAAATGAAGATTGAGAAGATTTTTTGTTGGGTAAATGCAGCAGGCATTATGAGACAAAGCTGGATAAATGAAATTCAAGTACAGATCTGTATTGGTCCGACTCAATGGTGAAATAGGCTTGAGGGGCTGAATGGCCTCTTGCTCCTACGTTCTTACAAAAACAGAACACAAGGTTATTTACTGAACATGAACTCGGAAGAAAATGAGACAGAATTAAAAAGAAGTGAGGAGGAAGAGGACAGGAATTGATAAAGGGCATTTATAAGAGAGGCAGTTAGATGAGGATAGCATTTCAGAGCAAATAAACGGATTTCACTTTCTAAGATGCTAGTTCTCAATTCTTTGAAAGTGCAGCTGTGATTGGGAACAAACAGAGGGGATGAATGATACAACAATACTCCCTCACAGGCCAAAATAACATTAGATACGGATTAGATTGCTGTCCCCTAATTGAAAATGTAGATATTGTGCCTGAAATTTATATTGAAGGGACAGCAATAATTTTACTCTGGCCTTGACCAATTAAGCATTCTTCAAAATGAAAGGATAAGTGGCGATGTTGCCAGGCAGCATTAACTACCCCACCCCCTCACCGCCTTTCCTTGCTCAGACTTGCTGAGAGTTTGGGTGGGCTGACGCTAGTCTCCCAGACAGCTCATTACAGGTGGCTGACAGACGGGGCTGGAGTCAGGGCCTTGCTACAGATCCCTAAGAGAGATGTATTTCTCCTGCAGAGCAAGGGGTATCATATTCTTTAAACATTCCATTCAGTCCTGATGAGTTGCAAAGGCATTCCCATGCAGGGAATTATTATTTTAGACAATTTATATAGTTATTTGTTTAATTGCATATGAGTGACATCTGTTCTGGTTGAACGGTCTCACTGCAAAGCTGGTACCATGTGAACATGTGAAAACAGAAAGCTGTAAATAAATCAGCAGGAAGAATTTACACTTGACTTTTCTGTCTGTGTGTTTTTCCATTCGCTCCCTGCATTCAGTAGAAATGTTTGAGCAAGAGGAATTGATTGGGAATTAGGGGGAGAAAAAGACCTCAACTCAAATTCTCAGCATTTCAAGGAGCCAGAGCTTAAAGCACACGCAATGATTTAATGACACTCAGTGTGTAGCTGCTGAGATTTTGTTTTAAATAAATGGTTTTTAGACATTTTATCCTCCGCACTACCGCTGGGTGTGGGACGGTGGATTTGAACATTGGGTGTTAATGTAAAGTGATGGATCGCAAATCAGTAACTTTCGTTTGACATCTGTGGCTTGACTTCAATGGAAGTAACAGATGTGACAGGATGCTCCCAATTTCCAATCACCGTCTTAACACTTTCGCACAAAATCAAGGCCAACCCCTTCAAATGAAGTTCAGGGAAGGTGATGGCCTAATGGTATTATCACTGGACTGTTGATCCAGAGACCCAGGAAATGTTTTGGGGCCTCGGGTTTGAATTCCAACTCAGCAGATGGTGGAATTTGAATTCAATAAAAAATATCTGGAATTAAGAATCTAATGATGACCGTGAGTCCATTGTCAATTGTCAGGAAAACCCCATCTGGTTCACTAATGTCCTTTAGGGAAGGAAACTGCCATCTTTACCTGGTCTGACCTGCATGTGACTCCAGACCCACAGCAGTGTGGTTTACTCTTAACTGCCCCTCTGGGCAATTAGGGATGGGCAATAAATGCTGCCTAGCCAGCAACACCCTTATCTCGCAAATGAATAAAGAAAAAAAAATTAGGTTGAAGTAAAACAATGGGTACCTGGTTCATTTACTACAGAGGCCCTCATTCCTGCCTTTGTACAGGCTAAACCTGATTATCCCAATGGCAGCCTGTCACGTTGCAACCTGGGGTTCTCCAAAATTCAGCTGGCCACATCCTTACTCCCTCCAACTTCTATTCACCCACCGCCCTTATACTCACAGTCTACTTCCTGGTAGAATGATGGTTTGGTCTTAAAATATCCTAGTTTTCAAGTCTCTCCATCTTCATTATCTCTGTAATCTCATCCTATCCCACAGATCGCCAGCACACCTCCATTCATCCAATTCTACTCTCTTTGACAATGAGATGTAGGAGCAAAAGTACGCCATGTAGCCCATTGAGTCTGATGCACCATTCAATGGGATCGTGGTTGAATCCTCAACTCCATCTTTCTGTCTTTTGCCCAGAACCCTTGGTTCCCTCAAAAAATGTTATCTATTGAATATTCTTAATGAGTCAGTAACATCCGTACCACCCCTGTGAAACATGTTGGCGTGTTTTATTACTTCAAAGGCTTTCTTTTATAAAATTGTGTTGGTATCTTTGTAATTCAGTACCCTTTTTCAATTTCAGTTCTTGTTTTTGCATACCCACATCGTTTTCATCTTTTATGAAGACTGTATCATATCATAATTGCATGCTCCTGCCAGTTTCCATTCAAAATATAGACGTAGAAGTTCACAATGACAGAGGTTTACAGGAATTTTGCAGACATGTAGGCAGGAGGAGTTTAGATGAGAACAAAAATAAGCCCTGTTGACTTGGCAGATCATTTTACATTGAAAACATTAGGAAAGGGAATCTCTGGGAGTGTGAAAAAGGTGATCGGCTCACCTTTGCTTGCGTTATATTACCGTCATATGCAAATTTCAACACTCTTTATGTCCCTCTCAATGGCCCACATGACAAGGAGTGAAATAGGATAAAGGAATGTGATTATTCAGTAGCTGAGACCCCACACTTGCCATGCTAATTCTTACACAGTTTGTTTGGGTACCATTTTAGCTAATTTACCATTAAATAATTTTCCCTTTTTTTTCTATCTTTTGCTTCCCCTGAAGGACCTGCTGAAGATGACAAAGTCAGATTCAGAAGCACTATCTTCTTTCTCCTCAATATCAGGATAGTACCTAGTGATGAATTCATCGAATCATAGAGATATACAGCATGTAAACAGACACTTTGGTTCAACTCATTCATGCTGACCAGATATTCTAAACTGATCTAGTCCCATTTGCCAGCGTTTGGCCCATATCCCTCTGGAACCTCCGTATTCATAAACCCATCCCGATGCCTTTTTGATGTTGCAGTTGCACAAGCATCCGCCAGCTCCTCTGGCAGCTCATTCCATACATGTGCGAAAATGTTGCCCCTTACGTCCCTTTTAGATCTTTCCCTTCTCATCTTAAACCTATGCCCTCTAGTTTTAAACTACCTTACACTAGAGAAAGTTCCTTAACTATTCACTCTCTCCATGCTTCTCATGATTTTATATTCTTCTACAAGGTCACCCCTCAGCCTCTGACACTCCAGGGAAAATAGTCCCAGTTTTGATTAGATTAGATTCCCTACAGTGTGGAAACAGGCCCTTCGGCCCAACAAGTCCACACTGCCCCTTGAAGAATCCCACCCTGAGCCATCCCCCTATAACCCACACACCCCTGAACACTACGGGCAATTTAGCATGGCCGATCCATGTAACCTGCACATCTCTGGACTGTGGGAGGAAACCGGAGCACCTGGAGGAAACCCACGCAGACACTGGGAGAATGTGCAAACTCCACACAGACAGTCGCCTGAGGCAGGAATCGAACCTGGGTCCCTAGCGCTGTGAGGCTGCAGTGCTAACCACTGAGCCACCGTGCCGCCCAATCCTCCTTTGCCCACAATCCAGCCCCAAGCCTACCCCCATCTTTCTGTGAGTCTCAGACTGGAAAATTGTGGCACTAGTAAGTACAATATAAGCACAATACCAAAGATCTAGATCCGGCCTGTTACTATGGGAGCTTGCTGTGCACAGATTAGTTGCCATGCTTCCTCTATCACAACAGGTCAAAGCGTTGTTTTTCAATGTCCTGTGGTCATGAAAGGGACAGTGTAAATAAATGTCTTTCTTTATTTCTTTCTAAATTAACTGCATTCTCTGAGCTCAGGGAGCAGGAGTGGCATTTTAGCCCTTCTTGTAATTACCAGTGAAGAGTAACAGAATAGACTGCGCATTCCACATCAGAACTCTACTCCAAACCACATTCTGGCAACAGTGGAAGATAGACTAATATTATTTATTATTTATGTATATATGTGCCTGCAATATGTTCAAAATATTTGGCTAAGTCCAAGCTGTATTGGGTTTTTTGGAGGGATTTCTGCTGTGAGACCCGATGAGAATTCTCGCTGTCTCTTACCAAACTCAACCCATGAACAACCAGCCCCACCTGTGGTATCGGCCAAGATTAATTCTAGCCCCGTTTTATCATGTGCGGCTCCCACAACAACTGCTGCTCAGCAGATATCCCAGAAATCACCAAGATCTCTCCGCTTTTTTAAAAGTTCTTTGTGTACGCAGGCAAACACTGAGAGTCTGGATCAAAAACCTTCTCTACCCTGCCAGCGTAAAGTGCTGCTGTCTTCTCTCCCATACCTCACACTCCCTCCATCCCTGGCACCCAATGCAGGCCTGACCATTGCTTACGCTCTATCACTCTCACTGCTGCCCACAATGTCTTCCCCACTCACTGTCATCCATCCCAATTCCTGATACCACTAACCACATGTCCTCTGCACTGCCTACCCTTTTCCTCAGCACACCTCACCACCCGCATCAACACTAACAGCTGCGTCACCCACTTTCATCTCCCGTTATACCCGCCTCTGCCTCATTCCAGTCAGAAAAACAGCCCACAATACAACAGGAGTGTAAAGGCATTTGGTGGGCCATCCAACATTCAGATCCTCACCCTTTATGTGAAGAGCAAAACGATTCTGTCAGCTCCAAACACTGACGGATCGATTCAAAGCCCCTGGTCTGGCATGGGGGAGCTACCCTAGACTCCAGGTCAGAAGATTATGCCCCCTGACTTCACTGACAACCATGACAAGCTTCTTTCCTTCATGTCAATGCTAATTGGTGACGTAGGGCAGAAGGAATATGAGCCTGGTATCTCCAGTTGAGGGGAAAATTGTAAAAAGGCAAGGCAAGGGAGCAATGCTCTGAGCATTCGAGTAAGATCAGAGTGAGTGAGTGAGTACTCTGACAGTGAGTGAAGAACCCAGAGATGCAGCCTGGCCCAGCCCAAGAGCTGGAACTGTGTCCCTGAGCACACAGTGTCCTTGTTGCAACATTACAATGTTAACTGTCTGTGCAGCCTGAGGTGAAGCTTTGTGGTGTGCAAGAGTCCTGTAAGTGGATTAGAGACATGACATGAGGATGCTCCAAAGTCTGATCCATATCAGATAACAATGTCCATGGACATGGAGTACGTGTAGCTTGTGCCCCAAGAGTGTGCCCTGAGATATTGGTACCCACTTTCCAACATATAGTCCTTCAGAGTAAGCAGTGAGCAGAAATTCCCCCTCCTCTGGTTTCCACCTTGAGTTCTCACAATTTCTAGCTTGTCTGGTAAGATATAAAGCTGAATATTAATGAGGCAAGTTGGGCCATCAACAAGATGCTTAATGAGATGTAATTAGCAACTTGTTGCTGGCTTAGCTAAGCTGCTTGTGAAAACATAAAGAAGGAGTGAGATGCTCTGAGTGTTGAGATCTGAGCTTCTCATCTGATTCTGCCACAATTCCCACTCATTCAGACGTGGTAAAGGATTCCAACCATCATGTCTGGAAGCACTTGCTACAAACGGTTTCCATTACAAACCCATGTGTACATATTTATCTTGGACCCTGCCTATGTAAGCTTGGTCTCAAGAACTGCCACTGGCTGAAAGATATAATTACAATGTGACATGTTAACACAGAAAATTAGTGAACATAAAATTTGATATATAATTGAAATATGAATCTCAGCATAGAATGTTTGATGATAAAGTGAATGATCAATTAGCAATCTGTCTTTACCAATTCTTTTCAGTCCCACTTCACCTTGACAAGGTTCCCAATGTATTATATTGAAGATTGACCGATAATGCGTCAAGTATCTTATCCCAGTGCACTGTTCCACTATAAGTTTGCAATCCCACAATTATGATGGGAACTGACTAAGCATAGATATCAAGCTGGAAATATTCCTTGCTGCCAGCGCTGTTCAGCATCAGTTGTTGAATGTCTAAGATCCTTGGCCTGAAATGCTCTTATGTTTTGACCAACATAGCCCTCGTTCCCAACAGTTCAGCAAATCCACTGGGCCAGTCACGAGTTTAGGATACCTAAGCTCCAAGCAAATCAACGAATGAGAGGAGGACATAGGAAGCATTTCAAAGACTCCATGAAAACTGCCTTCAAGAAATGCAACATAGATGCCAACGCATGGGAAACTCTTACTCAGAAGATACCAACTTTGAGGAAACTCCTGTCTGAAGGGACACAATTCTTTTGAGAACACCCATCGACAAAAGGAAGTATGGAAAAGAAACCAGAGAGAGTGATCTTAAAGCTAAGGAGCAAATCCATCTCCCGCAGAGATGTGGCTGTGGGATCAGGCTCATCAAACACACAAGGACCCACAGAACCCATGAGCAGCAGTATGGAATTGTAGAATTATACAAATTAGTGAGTGCTTGACAGCAGTGACAAAGTTAAAGTCAAAGCATCACATAAAATAATAAAATATGTTAATTTAAGGACGGGGACCAATAATGCACCAGGAAATGATACATTGAACTTTGGCCAATTCAGTTTGATAACAGTGATGTAATCTGGTGAGGTTTTAATTCGTACAGAATAACTGTCATGAAGAGGGATCATAACCTGGAATTGCTTGTAGATATATGTGCCAGCCTATTATCCTACTAAGATCAATCTAGCCTGCAAACTGTACTTTTTACTATCCTTCATGTACCTATCCAAGAGCCGCTTATAATCTCTAAACTATCTAACTTGATTGCCACTGCCAGCAGCGCATTCCACATGCCCACCACTCTCTGTGTGAAGAGCCTACGTCTGACATCTCCCTGTTACCTTCCTCCAATCACCGTAAAATTATGCCCACTCGTAGTAGTCATTTCCGCCCAGAGAAAAAGACTCTGGCTATCCACTCTATTTGTTTCTGTCAACATCCTGTTAACCTCCATCAAGCCACCTCTCATCCTTCTTTGCTCCATGGAAAAAAGCCCTAGCTCCCTCAACCTTTCCTCATGAGACCTGCCGCCCAGTCCAGGCAGCATCCTGGTAAATCTCCTCTGCGCCCTCTGTAAAGTTTCCACATCTTTCCTATAATGAGGTGACCAGAACTGAACACAATATTCTAAGTATGATCTAACCAGAGTTTAATACAGTTGCACATAGCCTCATGGCTCTTAAACTGAATCCCTCTGCCAATGAAAGCCAATACACCATATGCCTTCTTTACAACCCTATCAACTTGGGTAGCAACTTTGAGAGATCTATGGACATGGACCCCAAGATCCCTCTGTTCCTCCACACTGCTGAGAATCCTGCTATTTACTCTGTATTCTGCATTCAAATTCAACCTTCCAAAATGAATCACTAATAGAAAGACATAGAAGCCAAAGGATAGCTACGAATGTAAATCCTGTGACTACCTAAAATCCTTGGATTACACTGAGCCCCAAGAGGATTTGCAGAATGTCGCACATGATGAGTGTGAATGGAATTTCGGACAGCAGCATTTCAAGGGGACAGTTGCCATTCAAAAAACAGAATAATAACTTCCTGTGGGCTGCTTCCTAGACTGAAGACATGATATGATTAGCCGAAAGATTTCTTGTTTCAACTCTTGGTAATAAAGTTTGTATTCCAACTCTTTACATATAAAAGTATTTCATTAAACCTTATATTTTCATGGCTTAAAACAGGATAAGTCATCAGTAAGAGCCTTATTAACCTCATTCAGCTATTTATTATTTTCTAAATGAATGATTTTGCCTATGTTTAGGATGTTAATTTAGGAATTTATAACTAACCTAGTAAGAAGTGCAGTGGATAGTGCTCCTATGACTGGGCTAGAAGCTTTGGGTTCAAATTCCATTTCAGGTCTCGTTGGTTCTGGAGGTACATTGTAACACGGCTGAATAGGTTGATATCAGCTTAAAAATCCTTTGTGCAAGAATGACGGTAAATGGTGAGACTCTCCAGGAAGAAGTCTGGGAACGGTGTGGTATGTGTTCCCTAAGGATAGATTGACCCAATGGAAGCCCATGGCCCAATGCTTGGGAGTGAGGAGAGTGAAAAGGTATGATGGTAAATAGCCAACATCCCTCATGTTTTTTTCTTATTATCAATCAGAGCTGTACAAATCTGGTTTAACTTTACACGCCAAAGTCGTGCTTGAGCAGTACCGACGACAACAGCCTATGGTTTCATAGCTCCCGCAAAGTAGTAAAATGTCCCAATATGTTTCACAGAAATGTCACCAAACCGAATCTGAATACGAATGAAAACCTCAAAGGAGCAAAGAGAAGTGGTGGAGGAATTCCAAAGCTTAGGAACTTTGAAGGTTAGAAGGCATGGCTACAAATGGAAGAGGAATGAAATTAGTGATGCCAGAGTAGAGGAGCGAAAAGATTTGGAAATTTGAGGGAGCAGCTAACAGAGATAAGGAAGGGTAAGACCATGGAGGGATTTGAAAACAAAGATGAGAATTTTAAAAACTTTTCTAATTTTTACCACTTAACTCAAGTAATGTGAATCCAGAAGCATGGCCTGAGTGACAGGAAATCTAAAATATGGAATCAGATTACAGTCAAATCTTGTTTCTTTGTGATATTACAGTGTAACGTGCAAATCATTACCATGAGGAGTGGTGGAGATGAAGAGAATTACTTCACTTAAGGAGAAGCTGGATAAGTACGTGAGGGAAAAAGTAGTAGAAGGATGGTTTGAGAGGGTTATGTGAAGAGCGATAGGAGGGGGCTAGCTTGGAAATAAACATGGGCCATTGGTGATAATTCTATGTGAATGCATCCTTAGTCCATCTGCCTCTGTCTCATCATGTTTGGAATACCCACAACAAACTTCAGTGAACAAATATACTTCTGTCCTTATCTCTTCATATGTTTCATTTGTGCAGATCTTGTTTTCAGGGTAAATTCATGTTGCAGATGCGCAAAGAAGGCAAAAAACTCCAGCTATGGAAACAAAAGGTAAAATATGTAACCCAGGGATAGGAAAATGTACCTTAGAGGAGATACACCAGGCTTGCTTCTGTGAATCGAGAATGATTGAAGGATAAGGTTAAAGGTCAAGCCCAGCATTTGGTCAGCCTATCCCCACTTTACTGAGGCAACCCATATGAAACCTATTATTTCCATTCAGTCACATTTCGCATTTTCTGATGTTTCTGTCACAGATATTCCGTGATTTCTAGAAAAATCATGACCAAGTATGGATGCTTTCATTGCATTTACTGTCAAATGTTGAGTCCATTGTGTTTTAGGGATGTAGCAAAGTCACTGTTCAAACTTCACTAATTATTGGGGTCTGACCTGTGACTTCAAGAGCACTCATAATTTGTCCAAGGTAGTTTTGTTATTCTTTTCCCTCACATCAGGATCCCTGACAAGGCCATGCCTGATTGCTCTTGCTACGCAATTTCAGAGGGCAGTTAAGAATCACATTGTTATGGGTATAATCACATGCAGGCGAGATCTGGTAAAGATGGTAGATTGCCATTCCTAAAGGGTATTAGTGAACCAGGTGATACAGTAGCTCAGGTGGGGGAGGTGATGGCCTCGTGGTATTGTCACTGGACTGTTAACCCAGAAACCTAAATAATGTTCTGGGGACCTGGGTTCAATTCCCAGTAGCCCCACCACAGCAGATGGTGGGAACTTGAATTCAATAAATATCTGGAATTAAAAATCTAATGATAACTGTGAATCAATTGGTAGGAAAACCCCATTTTACACCTGCTTAAAAAATGTCTGTAATTAAAAGTTCAATGATGATCACGAAACCATTGCAAATTGTTGGGAAAATCCCATCTGGTTCACTAATGTCCTCTAGGGAAGGAAACTGCCATCCTTACCTGGTCTGACTGCCATGTGACTCCAGACCCACAACAATATGGTTGACTTTGACTGACCTCTGGGCAATTAGGGATGGGCAAGAAATGCTGCCTGGCCAGTGACACTCTCATTCAGTGAATGAATAAGAAAAAAAAGCTGCCTCACGGAACCAGGAACCTGGGTTCGATTCCAACCTCGGGTGACTGTTTGTGTGGAGTTTCCATATTCTCCCTGTGCCTGCATGGATTTCCTCTGAGAGTTCTAGTTTTCTCCCACAGACCAAAGATGCGCAGGTTAGGTGAATTGGTCATGCTAAAGTGTCCAGGGATGAGGGTTAGGTGGATTAGCCAGGGGTGGGTCCAGTTGTGATGCTCTTCAGAGGGTCAATGTGGTCTTGATGGGCTGAAAGGTCTGCTTCCACACTGTAGGGAATCTATGTGTACTGTATGCAAATTTTTAGTACATATTTATTACTTTGACTAGTCTTATACTTCAGAATTATGAAATGAATTTAAATTCCATAAAGTGCTCCTGTGGGTTTTGTACAAGTGGCCCTAGATTATTAACCTGAATCTCTAAATTACAAACCCATGACGTTGCCTCATTAGGTGCGGTAGGTTCAATGTAAATTTTTTCTAATCACCTGTTGAGAGATGTTATTACACATTTCTGGAGCAGGTGGGACTTGAACCCAGGGCATTTGGTCCAGAAATAGGGATGCTCCACAAAAGCCACAAAAACCCCGCTGGCTCAACATGAAGTCATGGGACAGCTCTTGGAAATGTATGACCTTTCCTCCAGTGTTGGTGGGTCAAAATCCCTAACAGTACTGTCCATATCCCTAGCAGTTTAAGAAGGCAGCTCACCACAACATTCTCGAGGGCAGTTGAGATGGGCAATAAATTTATTGCCTAGCCATCAACATCCACATGTTAGAATAAAAAAAAACTACGTATGGTCTATTGTCTTGTCACAGTAGTATCCCTACCCCTGGCCCATGTTCACATATTATATACTCTAGAGGTGTCTCATAACATATTAGAACAGGTTGATTAAAAATATTTATTTAAAATGTAGTAAATAAAGAAGGTTTTTGGCCACAGTGGGAACCCAGTCATTTTTATTCTGAGATAACAAGGTGTAGAGCTGATGGGAACTGCAGATGCTGGAGAATTCCAAGATAATAAAATGTGAGGCTGGATGAACACAGCAGGCCAAGCAGCATCTCAGGAGCAGGAAGGCTGACGTTTCAAGCCTACACCCTTCTTCAGAAAATGTTTTTATTCTGAGATTGGTTGGCTTAAATCCCAAGGATCAAAATGAAAAGCCACTCTTCCTAGTCATAACTTGCATTGAAATAATTCTATATAATTTGCATATTTATTTGTATTCAGATGATGGGCATTATCAGGGGATTCACTTAAGCTCCCCAAAATAGGAAATTGTGATTGTTGGCTTTGCAATTATGGCTCAAGTCTCCTCAGAAAACCACATGCATAATCACAGACAAAGGTCTTCAACGAACCAACACAACATCTCTGAACGTGTTGCTTGGACAAATAGGCTCTATAGAAAGAAGAACTGTGAGAGTGTATTCTCTCACATTTTGTTTCAATCCAAAGTGTTTCCAATTATGAGGCCCAAGTGCCCATTTTAAAAGGATATCACTGATAACAGGCTTATTAATTTGGTTGAAAGCCAGTCACATAAAAACTTAAAAAATAGGGACAACTAATAAAAAAAGGGTTCAGTTGTGTACAAATTGACTATTCATTGGAAACATGGGTGATTTAATGATGGTAAACTATTGAGTTCTGCATGTGAGCACTTCTGGATGTGAAACAAAATTTTAAAAAACAAGAAAATTAGGGTAGGAGTAGGCCATTCAGCCCTTTTGAGCCTGCCTCACCATTCATTGTGATTATGGCTGATCATCCAATTCAGTCCCCTGTTACCGCTTTCTCCCCCATTCTCTTTGATCTTTTAAACCCTAAGAGCTCTAACTGCTTTGTACTGAGAGTGGTTTGTACGTGGAATGAACTTCCAGACGAAGTGGTGGATGTGGGTACAGTTACAACATTTGAAAGACATTTGGATAAGTACATGAATAGGAAAGGTTTGGAGGGATTTGGCCCAAGTGCTGGGAGGCAGGTGGGAGTATTTTAGTTTGGGAACCTGGTCAGCATTGGCTTGGGTAGACCTAAGGGCCTGTTTCCATGCTGAGTGATTCTATGACTCTGATCTAACTGCATCTTCAAACCATTCCTGTTTTGCCTTCTACTGCTGTCTGTGTTATTGAGTTCCACAGGCTCACCATCAGTTTATTGCATAGTATTTAAATCGAGTGGACCATGCATATTTGTGAGAACCCCATTCTAAGGAACTGAAAATGACTTTTAAGACTATGCAGTGCCATTAACTGTTTTATTTGAGCTTGTTAGACATTTTCTTCAGAAATCAATGTGAATGATTTGATGCTTAGAATCTTTCAAAGGGAGCTCACCACTGAATTTGCACCTTAGAAGAGGTTTGGTTTGTAAACTTACCTCAAACAGCCCATGATTGGTGGCTAACAGAAACTCATAATGGTGGCTTCATTAAACTGGGAGTTTGGACAGTTTTGAGGGCGAACACAGTCCGATGTAATTTTTATCAAAAAAGCATGAAAGGTGGTGGAAACTCGACTTGCAGTCTACCCTTGGAACTGCTCAATGTTTGACCCTATCTTGGTCAATCAGTAGATAAGCCAACAGAAACTCCACCCCACATTTCAGATCTGCAGAGTCGCGGAATCACCGAACTGTTGGAGAGTAGGAAGAGGCCACTCAGCCCATTAAGTCTGTACCTGCTATCTGAATGAGCATTATGACTCAGCATCATTCTCCTGTGTTTTCCCCTTGGCCCTACTAATTGTTTCAATTTAAATAATTATCTAATGCCATTTTGAAGCCTCAAGTGAACCTATCTCCATCGTATTCCCAGGCAAAGCATTCTTTCTGCTGTGTGAAAAAGACTTCCCCAGCCCACATTTACTTCTTTTATAATTTACTTTGTATCTGTGCCCTCTCTTTCCTGATCCTTTTATTCCTGTTTAAATGCCTTCTCTTTCAAACAATTTTAAAGCATCATTAGCAGAAGTGCTTTGTTTATTTTTATTCGACACCGAGCCGATGCCACACAGAGACACTTAGTCCCACCCACAGAGATCAGAGGCAAAGGGCAACATGAAACATTGTCCTCAAGGGGTTACCTTCTCCCTCTCTCGAGGCAGGAGAAAGGTGGAACTAGTGGTCGGGAAATGCCAGCCAAGTAACGCGATGACATCTCAACTGATGGGTTCGAGTGTGGATAAAAAAATGTTACCACTATTAAGTTTTGTCAGATTTAGTCCTAAGGCTCTAATCAGAATCTTATGACTAATAGCAGAGCTACTTATTTCTGTAAGTGCTGCGGTTAATTTTGCTGAAATGTTTTCGATAAAAGTTAATGTTGCAAAATAAATTGTTATTTGCTTAAAATCGATGACTGAGTTCCACCCACCGGATAACTTGCTTCCTCTAGCTTTGACTGGAACTAAATGTTACTGGTGAGCGCTATCGCCTTTTACTGCTGTCAGGAAACCTATAGCCCTGAGGACATACATTGGAATCATCCACTTAGACACAATTTTGTGTCTCAATATGATTATTTTAATGATTTCCTGTTGCAATACGAAGGTAATTGTTGGCACCTTAATATTCTTGGAACAGCACAGTCTTGAACTCAGCTTGAATTTACCATTTTATCTGCCTTACGGGCAATCTGTCACACAACTTGAGCATCTCCTTGTGTAAGTCTTTTGCCCCCTCTCAGATATTTGTCTTAACCCTTAAATAGTTGCTAAAGTAGTCAGAATTTGTGACATGCTGTCTATTTGATTCAAATGTCCTCAAAATTTCCTTTGTTTTATTTTCTTCTCTGTTCTCCAGCTTTATAGATACAGGTTTTTTTTAATGGGTTATATCAAGGCCAAGGAGAGACACCACTTCCTATTTTGTGTGTAGCGTCTTATATGAAACATTTTGGTGTGAGAAAGCCACAATGTAAAGAGTGGACAGAGAGAAACTACTTTCACTGAGGAGGGGAATCTCCAGAACAAAGGGAGGGTAACCTTAGGATCAGAGCTATACCATTCTGAAGTAGTAGTAGAAACTGCCAATTCTGGAGTCGGAGACAACCTAGGCCCGAAACATCAGCTTTCCAGCTCCTCTGATGCTGCCTGGCCTGCTGTGTTCATCCAGCTCTACACCATGTTACCATTCTGAATTGTTGGACAATACATTCTCTCACAAAAAGGGAAGTAAAAATCTGGAATTCGCGTGTGTGCACGCACGCGCGCGCGTGTGTGCATGTGTGCGTGTGTGCGTGTGCGTGTGTGTGTGCATGTGTTGATAGATTTGTATCAAGGGCATTAAGGGTTACAGAGCCAAAAGAGCTCCCGTTTGGATCCAATGTGTTCAAATTAAATGACTGAATACATTTAAGACATAGGTAAATTTATAAAGGTTAACTGAGTCAATGCGCCTGAGGGTAAAGTAGGAGCTTGGAGCTAGCAAATCAGCCATGATTATATAGAATGGCAGAGAGGGACCGATGGGCTGAATGGCCCTGTCCTGCTCCTACTTTCTACATTTCTATGTTTCTATGACAGGGCAGACTTGAGGGGCAGAACTGCTATGCACTTGTAAGCACACCCACAACTGTAGGTTCCATCAAGAAATTGCTAAATGTTGGGCTGTTGTATTTAGCAGATGTGTGTCCATGTGGGTTTCAACTGTCCAACCACATTCACTTTTAGACTCTGACAATTGATGATGACCAGAGATGTTCATGCCAGCAGACCGCGTTGGATTTAATCCTGAACAAAGACCCAAAACACTCCTTTGAAAAGAAGACTGATTTGTCTCAGTAATTCTTCCTTAAATCTGTGACAGACACTCCATTGGTATTTATTACGTGAGGATTACTTTGATGAGGAGTCAGTGAGGAGTGGCAAGGCATTCAGATACAAGGAAGAAGGGAGAACCAGGGGACAAGTTTAACCTGCTCTCCTAACTGGTACAAACAGCATTGGCAGAGCCCCAAAACTTAATCACAAGCTCCCTGCCTTTTGTGTCACACATATGCAGGAGATGCAGACTTAAAGAGACAGGTGGCAGCTATCGGCTAGAAATTCTTCTCCTAGCTGAGGTGGATTTGTAGTATCAGTAAACAAGAAACAGGCCATTCAGCCCATCTGGTCCACAAGGTGGCATGGGGTCTGCCATGGGTTTCATTTTATTGTATTCTGTGCTATATGTTTCAACTATGTGTTTCTGCTTCGTTGACATTTCTTCCACTTCTTTTTCATCTAATCCTCTCCTCCTTTCTTCCTCACTAGTTTGTCTAGTTTCCCCTTCATCAGAAATGCTGCACCCATTTCCTGAGTGCCAGGTGGGTATAGATGAGCTCTGCACATTTTCATACCACTCCTCTGTTTGTTAGGCCTCTAAAGTATTTAATGTGGTATCAAATTGGGGCCTAAAACCCATTTTGGCCGCATTTAGAGAGATCTATTTTGAGATTTGCCACCATATAGGCTGAAGCACAACCACATCAATGCTCCTTAACTGGACAACTAGCGGTAGAAGGGTGAGGGGGTGTGGGAGGTGGGCAGAGTGGCTGTTACCCTAATACTGTGAGTTACACTTCATTGCACTGCCGCTATATGCTTTGACTACTCCTTCTGAGTCCACATTCTCATCATTCTCTGGGTTCAGCAACTTATCATGAACTCTTCATTGGATTTATCAGTGAATTGGGACAAAAGGGATTTCCAAATAGGGCTCGAAAGGGTGAGGATACACTTACACGGCCAGTCCTGTTTCAGACAGGGAGCACCCTACTCACGTTACCCAGTCAAAACCTTACCTTCGGCCTAGCCACCTTGATGCAGCTTCAATCAGGAAATAGATGGATGAAAATTTCTTGACCTCTTATGCAGCCCTTGATGAATCTGCGAATAACAACTCACAGGAAATCTCACAGGAAGTCTACAGAAACTTGATATTTTATACATCAACCTATCAAACCACTAGAATTGATGGAGGTGTTCAGAAATGTGAAGGGTATGGACTGTTTATTAAGAGAAAGTGCTCCCATTGGTGCAAGGGTAGAGAGCCAGCAGGCACAGATTTAGTGTAATTTGTAAAAGAAGCTTTAGTGGCATAGGGAAAGCATTTTAATAGAATGGGTGCTCCGCACTCTGAATTCACTCTCAGACAGCTTCATGGCTGCTGAATCAACTGAGCTGGAGCAATGGTTTTTTTCCCCAGGTGGGAGAGTTCAAAACTAGGGGGCATATTTTTAAGTTTTTTTTTAAGATTAGATTCCCTACCGTGTGGAAACAGGCCCTTCGTCCCAACAAGACCACACTGCCCCTTGAAGCATCCCACCCAGACCCATCCCCCATAACCCACACACCCCTAAACACTATGGGCAATTTAGCATGGCCGACACACCTAACCTGCACATCTTTGGACTGTGGGAGGAAACCGGAGCACCCGGAGGAAACCCACGCAGAATCGGGGAGAATGTGCAAACTCAACACAGGCAGTTACCCGAGACTGGAATTGAACCTGCTTCCCTGGCGCTGTGAGGCTGCAGAGCTAACCACTGAGCCACCGTGTTGTTCCAGTTAGAGAGGGGGGGAGATTTAAAAAGGACATGAGGGACAACATTTAAAGAACAGAGAGTGCGGAATGAACTTCCTCAGGAACTAATGGACGCAGGTACATTTTACAGCATTTAAAAGGCACTTGGATAAGTTCATGAATAGGAAATTGTTGGAGGCGTAGAGGCCAAATGCAGGCAGGTGAGACCAGTTTAGTTGGGGAACATGGTCATCATGGGGAAGTTGGAGCAAAGGGTCTTTTTCCATGCTGTATGACTGTGTGTCTTTATGACTCTATAAAAGGAAATTGGATTAATTCCTGAAAGTAAACATGATGGGGCTAAGACAGGAAAGTGACTTCCTTCAGAGAGCCAGCAGAGATACGATGGCCTCTCTCTGTGCTTTAACTGATTTGAGAGCTTTGGATAAATTGTCTAGGGCCTTCATCTATATGATTGAACACATGGCAACAATGCATTTGTCATTCAATTAATACTGAGCAAAGCACCAACATTCGCATCTAACTCTCAACGTGTGGAATGCCTAATCGGGGCATTAAAAAGAAGCCTCGTGAAAAATATTTGGCATAACTTATGTGCACAAATCATTGGAGGTAGCAAAGCAGGCTGAGAAGGCAGTTCATAAAGCACAAGGGATCCTGAGCTTTATAAACAGAAGCACAGAGAGCAAAAGTAAGGAAGTTATGGTGAATATCTATAAAACACGGACGTGAGCCTTATGTGGACTATTATTCCAAACTCAGCATTGCACTTTTGGAAGGATGTAAAGGCATTAGAGGAGAAAAAATTCAAAAAAGTACTTCCAGTGATGAAAAGTTTTGGTTATATGGGCAAATTGGAGAAACTGAGCTTGGCCTCCTTAGAGGCAAGAAGGATGAGAGGAGATTTGATAGAGGTGTTCAAAATATTTACATTGCCACTAGGGGCCTAGACAAAGCAGAATGGGAGCATCTGGAAGCATACAGAAGGCTTTCTAACCAGATGACGCAGATATAAGGTGATGGGCAAAAGAAGCAAAGGCAACTAGAGAGATAATTTCTTAACACAACAAGTTGTATGGATTTGAATTGTGCTGTCTCTTCTGTTTATTCATTCACTCATTCACAGGATGTGGGTGTTGCTGGCTCGACCAGCTGTTATTGTCCATCCCTAACTACCCAAAGGTCTGTGGTCAAATATAAGCCAAACCAGGTAAGGGCTGCAGCTTCCTTCCCTAAAGGGTAATAGTAACCCAGATTGGTTTTTCCCCTGATAATCAGCAATGGTTTCACAATCATCATTAAACTCCTAATTCTGGATGTTTATCGAATTCAATTGTCATGCTGGAATTCGATCCTGGATGCCCCGGACATCACCTGAGTCCCTGGATTAATAACTCTGCAATAATACCACTAGGCCATCACCTCCCCCTCTGTCTGAGAGTGTGGTACAGACAGATTCGATCATGCCTATGAAATGAGAGTTGAACAATTACCTGAAAGGGAAAGATTTGCAGGGCTGTGGGGATTTGCAGTCGGGGAATCAAGGGTTATGGGGAAAGGACAGGAAAGTTGTTGCAAGGAATGTCAAATTAGCCACGATCCTATTGAATGGCAGAGCGAGCCCGAGGGGCTGAGTGGCCTACTCCAACTTCTGTTTCCTATGATCTTATTGGGATAAGGCAAGGAAGTGCAAAACTGTGAGTTGGTCTTGCAAACAGCCGACACAGGCACGGTGGGACCAATGGCCTCTTTCCTTGCTGTAACAATTCTATGAATGTGTATTTCATTTGAACCCGTGAGATTAGATATTTCACTTGCAACTTTCATTTGCAGACACTGAGGCACTTTGTCACTCTTGTGTAAATTATATTTGCTTGTTTAGTGCATTCAGTGGGATTTATTTAGATTGAGTTACAGCATGTCTGTTTTAGTAGACTGAGCTGGCAAGCTAATTCTGTATTTATCAGGTTCTAACTATTTCATAAAATACGTATTTCATACTTCCTGGCAACATCTACGCCACAGTCAAGTTGCTGAAAATAGTCAGCAGATGCAAAAGATTGTGAGCGGTCAATGCTGATGAATGTTGAAATGGCATAGAGCTGGCCCATTGTCATTTTCACTGTCAACTTTTCTGGTGAAAGTCCATTAAAGTTCTAAATCAGGTCATGCAGCCAATTTGGAATTTCTAATCCCAGATAAGAATATTCAAGAAATCCAAGGGGAAACATGCTTTCTAAAAATATGATTTGAGTTGGTGCTGCTGATGCAGGG